>NC_142928.1:125102330-125134830 GCF_046866305.1 Octopus bimaculoides
TTTGTCTTTATTGTTTACCTCATCAACGATAATACAAATCTTCCTGAGTAGGTATTATGGGATATTACATTTTGTATGTGCGAGATGATATGATTTGATGTTCACGTACTGACGTGTAGCAGTGACTTTATAACATATATTCGTTTGTATGTTGGTATTTCTGATGAGTATTAAATCGAGAAACAATCATTTTCTATTCTTCATAGAAGTAGATTGTTCAGAAGGTCACTGAGCTCTTCCAAAGCATCATTAAATCGAGAATTCTTCTAAATCATTATTAAACAGAGAAGCAATTATTTTGTTTTCCTAATAGATGTGGATTATTCAGAAGGTCACGGAATTCTTGTAAAGCATCTACAAATTAAGTGGAAATTAGAGAATAATCATCAAGATAACTTTTCCACGCAGCTGCTATGTATGTTCTAAAGTCTGTGCAATATTTTCCCCTCGACACAGTTTCAATCCCAAATATTCCATTATTGAATTTATATAAATTTAATGCTTGTAAAGTTCACCCTGCTTCAGCCAATCGGAAAGTATTTAAAAGTCGAAATGAAACTCTATCATTTCATTACAGCCGTCACTCGGGAAGCACATTGGTTGCTTGTTAATGCCAGTACATCAACTTTTACGGAAGACGTTTCAATTTTGTATGTAAGCACTTATAATATTGTAAAACGTAAGATTGTAGAAGCACACACACACACACACACACACACACACACACACACACACAAAAATGAGAAAGCCGGACTGTTTTGCAATGTGATTGACTAATATAGATGCATATGTATATGCGAGGTTGTCCGTAAATTTTATATGTGCGCATGCGTGTTTGTGTATACATACATACATACATACTTACATACATAGTTTGTCCAATAGTCACATATAAAATAATTAGTTCAATGGGCTCATTCCTAATGAAACTTCAAGATTTTTAAGGCAACTAGAAATTCCATGCTAGATTTATGTCTTGTGAAATCAGCCTTATTGGGCACAGCGCACATCTTAAGGAAAGTATTATCTGTTTGAAGTTTTTGTTGTGATTTGACAGATAACTAAAGACTCCGGTGCATTTTCACTTACATGTGTTACGAAGGAAGAAGAACAACAACAACAACCACAACAACAACAACAACAACAACAACAACAACAACAACAACAACAACAACAATGATAATAATAATTATACACCGGGAACGTTGAACAATAATACCCCGGGACGTGTAAACTGTGAGAGCGATAAACACTGCTCTGAAATCTATCCAAAAACATCGAGAATGAAGACAACAAATGGAGCCTTAAATAACGGACAAAGTGCTGGACTATATCCGAGTAAGTGATACTAAAATTTATTTCTATTTTCCAAATAATACGATGTATTTTAACTGTGTGTCATCGCCATCACTCGCACAACACGTGTAAACACGCTCGGCACATTACGATCCAGTTAACATGAAACCATCTCCGTCCCCAGCCACCATGTACAAAAAATGAAAAATAAATTAAATAATACCCATATTATTCAACTCAAGGATAACAATCGGGAAGTACGTACTCTAAACTTGTTACACAAAATGTACGGAAAGCTACACCATTTAACACCAGAAATGAACGGAACGGTACCCTACGAAAATGATGACCATGAAAATCAAGGGCCGGACGTTATTCCTCATCTCATGCAAATAAAATCAAAATGGCATAAATGGACACGTGAGGAATATATTTCAATCCTACACGCTTATTTTACGGCAGTGCTCTACCCACAGAAAGAAAACACAACAATATTTACATATGAAATCTGGAAGAAAATAATTTAGATAAAGATTTGAATACAGCAATGAACACTAATAGACTAGCTAACATACGGAGATATATTCTAAAAACAAAAAAAAATCAGAAATAGAAATAGAATACTTAAAAGGAAAAAATACATCAGGAAAATGTAGATAGTAACCACACAGCAATGCCAAATAATATCATAAACACTGGGACTGTAAAATACAAAGACAGACGTAACATGTCCAACAAAAACGAAGTTAACAATGAAAGACAGCAAACTCAACAACAAATAATGATGAGAAAAATGTACCAAACCAGAACATCACAGACAAAAATATAAAGGGAGGGAATACGAAAGAAATCTAAAACCTGGAAGCAATGAAGGTGAAACTAATGATTATGATACTCTAAACATTAGCATAATCAAAGAATTGAAGGCTACAGATCTCAGCATGGACCACCAATTGTAACTCCCAAAAGTTAAGATTGATAATAAAACAGCGTCAATAATAAATAGGATGAACTTGGCCATCACAGAACTAATAGCTGCAGAAACAAATGTCAATATGGTCAGGCTAAATGATATAATATATCCAGCAGTCGTTGTGACAACGAAAGAAGCGGAATTCTCTCTCAGACTCATCCAAACCACCCAAACAAGCCCTGTGGATAAATAATATCTAGAAAAAAAATAGAAAATAAGAGAAAGGATCTATCATCCCTTAATGAAACTAGTGCACAATCAACACTACTAAGCAACGAAAAGAAAAATACTACGTAAATACAAAATTACAGAACAAGGTATACCCGAGGTAAAAGAACAGGTAAAACAAGATATCCAAGCGAAAGCACAAATTATCCGCCGGTATGAGAAACGCCAATGTTTCTTTGAACAAAATAAACAGTTCAACTCCAACCCCAAAAGATTCTACCAAGAACTTGGTAAAAATAAAATAGAGATCAATGCAGCACCAACAGCAGAAGAAGTAGAGGAATTTTGGAAAGAAATATGGTCGGCGAAGGAACAACCTCAGAAAAGGTGTATCAAATTAACGAACTCAGTATCTGAACAACACTGGACCCCCAGAACAATTGCAGAGGTCACTCAAACACTGCAAAAACTAAGTAACTGGAAGGAACCCGGGCACGGTAAGATCACCAAATTCTGGTTAAAATTCATGTGAGGAACACAAATAGCTGGCTCAGAAATTTAATGAAATACTAGCAGACACAGAGACAATGTCTGAATGGCTCACGGAAAGGAAAACTATTCTAATTCTCAAATCCACTGAAACGGCAAACCTACAAAATTACAGACAGATAACTTGTTTCCCTAGAATTTACAAAGCCTTTACTGCAATAATAACGTAGAGACTGAGCCAACATCTGGAAGAAAACAACCTGTTTCCAGAAGAGCAGAAGGGATGCTGCAGGGGTTCATACGGCTGTAAAGATCAGCTACTGATCAATAAAGCCATAACTGAAGACAACTGCAAATAGAAGAAGGGCCTAATTATGGCTTAGATTGATTACCGAAAAGCTTTTGATAGTATTCCACACGTATGGACCCTAGAAACACTAGCCATGAACGATCATAAAATATATAAAACATTCCATGAAAATAAATGACAGACAGTGCTACAGCTACAGACAAAAGAGAGACTCATAAAAATCAAAGCCATTCCCATTAGAAGAAGAATATTCCAGCGAGACACACTCTCTCCACTCCTTTTCTGCTTGGCACTGACACATTTATTTGACATGCTGAACAGAACTGGATGTGGATACAACTGTTACGGTAAAGCAAGTAGCCACTTCTTATATGTGTTGATCTCAAATTGTACGCTACAAATGATAAACATCTGGAAACATTCTTACAGACAGAATATGAATTTGCTAAAGAAAGAAACATGAAATCAGGCTTAGTAAATGAGCCAAAGTAACATTGAAAAGAGAAAATCTAGTTAAGAGTAGCAACATCACACTGGATAAAGCAAATGAAATAAGAGAATTAGACCACAGCCAAACATACAAACACTTAGGAATCAATGAACTAGATCGGATACAACGCACACAGATGAAGAGGAAATGAGAAAATAATACTATAAATGAGTTAAATTAATACTGAAAATAGCGCTCAATGCGATAAACAAGATAAGTATCAACACTCTTGCCGTCTCCGTTATAAGTTACAGCTACAATATTCTTAACTGGTTTCTAAGTGAACTAATCAAAATAGACAGTAAAACAAGAAAAATAATGACAGGATTTAGGATGCACCACCCAAAATCTGACATAGAAAGGGTATATATACAACGTATGGAGGGTCCTTGAGGTCTTATACAGCTAGAAAACTATTACAAAATAACTACCGTAGGACTACACAAATACCTGCTTCAAAAGCAAAGAAAACTAATACAAATAGCCACAAAACACGAACAAAACAAAAAGATGTTTCCAGTCTTTAAGGAAGCTGACAAATACAAAAAGAAAGTCATAGTACCCAACAACTACGAAGAAAAAGAAGAAACAACAAAAGCTGTAAAACAACTGAAATCCAGACTAAAACTGAGACAGCAACGGATCATGATAAAACGATGGCAAGAAAAGCCCTTTCATGGCAAATACTGGGTTAAACTAAACGCAAAAGAAATAGACAAAGCAAAATCCTAACAATAGCTGAGAAGCTCAGGGCTCAAAGCAGAGACAAAGATTTTTAATTAGAGCACTAAACCAAAGCCTCCCCACCAGAAACTACCAAAAACATATAATGAAAAGAAACACAAGTAACTGCAGAATATATGGAGATGGAGAAGAAGCAACAAATCATATTGTCTCTGGCCACCCAGTCCTGGCTAAGAAGGAATATATTCACAGACACGACAGAGTTGGGATCTATATACACTGGAATCTATGCCAACACTATGGAATAACAACAGAAAAAAGATGGTATAGGCACACGCCAGAAAAGGTCACAGAAAATGAGAAAGTAACTATATTATGGGATATGCCAATACACACAGATAGAGAAATTAAGGCCAATAGGCTGGATATAGTTGTCAGAGATCACCATGAAAAAATGCTTTCTAATCGATGTATCAATACCAACAGATGAAAACGTTTCTGTAAAAGAAATAGTAAAACTTTCAATGTACAAAGACATGGAAACAGAGGTAACTCGAATGTGTAGTCTAAAAACAGAAAAATTCCTATCATAGAAGGCGCATTAGGTATGGTAAAAAAAATATTGATACAAATACATAATATAAACACCAGGATTAACAAGTATGTATAGCATACAGAAAATAGCACTACTAGGCACCGCCCACATCTTACGTAACACTTTCAATACAGTAAAAATAAGAGCATCACAACAAACCACAGCACATACCGAAGGCACACAGAGCTGTGCTCAGTAGTGCAGACAAAGCACATGATAAGAATATTACTACTGAATAATAATAATAATAATAATAATAATAATAATAATAATAATAATAATAATAATAATAATAATAATAATAATAATAATAATAATAATAATAATGCAGATATTGACAAAGCCCTTACCTATCAATGGCTAATGGGCCTCTGGCTTGAAATCAGAAACAGAAGGGTTTATCATAGCAGCCCAAGATCAATGCCTACCTACAAAGAATTACCAGGCCAACATATTAAAGAACGGCAGCTCCCCATTATGTCGTATATGTCAACAACAAAATGAGACCATCGATCATGTTGTCTCCATGTGCAGTCTGCTTGCACCACAGCAAACCACAGCACATACCCAAGGCGCACAGAGCTGGGCTCGGTAGTGAAGTGAAAGCACGTTATAAAAATAAAACTACTGAACAATAATAATAATAAGTGCCCTGATCTTAACTGATTGGAAGTGTTATCATGTACATTGTTTTGTCTTGGTATAAAAGATGGGCTACAGAAAAATATTCTGCTCAATACCCGAGATTTCCTTGTCAGTTGTTTCACCTTAATCAGTTGAGCATGCCCCTTGGTGGCTGATCTGCATTTCTGATCACGAGCAGAAGTAGTGGGGAAGCATCATTATCATATATTTAGAGGAATTTTGGCGGGGTTGGATATTCTACCTCTGGAAACATGAGTGTTTCATTCAACATCCTTGAACAACCCTTATTAAGGAATCTTTCGTGCATATGTATTCTACTGCCAATGTGTAAACATATTCTAATATAAAAATGCTCGACTTTACTTTAACAGGCCAAATCTTAGCTGGAGAAATTAACCTGCCATGACTTTGAAATCGTCTTATAAAAATCGATGCAAATGTGAATAAGAATATCAATATCGTTGCATGCTTCTTGAAGCACTGTGCTTTATTTTCGTATATGAAATATAGAAATCGTGTAGTGTTATTGACATAAACCAGGTGCTTCCACTTGAAGAAAAATAAGATTAAAATGTACAGCAAAATCCATCCAAGAATATTGTGCCTGCGTTTTTCTCACTATATATATATATATATATATATATATATATATATATATATATATATATATATATATATATGTCTTACTCGGTCTACTTGTGTATGTGCATACCTTATTATCTAAGACTCTCTTAGCAACATTCAAACATCTCTCCCGCCCTTTGTTATTCTTTCTCTCTGTGCACATGCATATATATACACATGTATATATGTGTGTGTGTGTGTGTGTATGTATATATATATGTGTGGGTGTATATGCACACATGTAAATATAAAGGTATTTATAGACATAGATATATCATATATGTATATGTACACACGCACACGTATTATGCATATATATATATATATATATAATTGGGTACCCTCCCAGCAGTATACTGGATAGATACTATCCCTTAGTGGGTTGTACCCCCAACCCCTAACTCTCTCACGTTATATATATAAATATATATATATTTACACACACACACACACACACACACACACATATATATATATATATATATATATATATATATATATATATATATATATATATATATATATATATATATATATATATGTTTATATGGAAGTGTGTGTGTGTGTTTGTGTGTGCGTGCGTGCGTGCGTGCGTACGTGTGTGTTTGTGTGTTGCATTATAATTTAAACTTCATGACAATAAACTATACTTACTGCATGTGAATTTTCATATATAGAAGCACTACGTGGAGGACTCGTACGAGTTGCATTTGGTTATTTTATATACTTCAATAAATCACAGAGAACACAAAAAACAACAAAATGTAACATTTGTGTGATAAAATATTTAGTAACGTCATCTTATTTGCATTTCGTTAACAATAACAAATACAATAAGGGAGACTTAGAAGCATATTTAATCGTCAAAATCTACAGAGTCTGCGTAACTCACTTTACTTACCTTTACTGTAAATATTGGACTGCAGATAAAGTTAAATTATCATTTGTCACTGCTGTTCTTGTGGTAATTGATACTGTACTACTCTCGGCAGTCCAGTAGAAAGATAAAGGTTACTACTGTTAATTACACAATTTCTGAAGATATGAGAAGGCAATCTATTATAAAACTTGAAGTTTTTCCTCTTGCAATTTGAACTTTCTATTTTTTTCACTGTTAAGGAAACAGATGTATTACAACGTAACTAAATTTATTATGAACTATCTCGCCGGTTTTAATTAATATCTTGAAGATTGAAAATCGTCACCAATCGTTTGATGGTGATTCTTGTAACAAGTATCAAAACAGAAAATAACGTTTATATGAGTATCATTTTATTTCAGCCTTTGGTATCCGACTAAAATGTTCTCGAACTTATCTATTTGCATGTACACACACGCACTTATGCTCATTCGCACGCATATATGTTCCTGCGTTTGTGTCTGTATGTTGTGTGTATAAATGTTCCTTTTTAGAGCACTACCACGCATAAAGTCAGGTTCGCAGTCTGTATTGGTATATAAATGACTGGGATAACAACACCCCACCTTCAAAGAGGAAAATTACTGTCCATGAGACTGTTCGAATTAGAGTATTCCACCATTCTGAAGAGTCAGGCTCCGTCAGGCAGCTTGCAAAACTTCAAGCCGCACATAATCCGAATAAAATTGTTTTGAATAATACATACATATATGTGGGGGGGGGGTATGTATGTGTATACTTATATATGTATCCACACACACACACACACACACACACACATATATATATATATATATATATATATAATTTCTACCAATATATAAAATTCGACCTTTAACTGTCTTCTTACATTTCAACTGCACTACATATATTTATTTCCACTCTTTTAAATTTTATTCTCATTCATCTATTAACGTTTTTTTTTTTTAAATAACTTGCTAGCGTTCCTCTTCCTCATATACGCGGTAATCACATTCGGTTAAAATGGCTTATTGATGTGTTTTGTTTCCCTTTTTTTTTTGCCTCCTGGCGAGATGATTGCATTGTTTTACATCATTTTTATTCCCTCCGGAATAAGCTCAATGCTTTTTCTGAAACGTATGTTGAAAGTATAAAGGATTTTAATAACTGCGTTTGATTACTCCTTTTCTTTTTATCCATGTTATACAAAAATATTTCACTTAACCCTGGAATTTCTACCTTTATAAGTAGGCTGTAATATCTTTAGCACTTATGCGAATTTTTGCTACCCTGGTAACTATTTATTTCCTGTTTCCTTGTTATTTGTACACATTTAAAAAATAAACAAACATTTATATATATATATATATATATATATATATATATATATATACATATATACATATATATATATATATATATATATATATATATATATATATATATATATATATATATATATATATATATATATATTATATATATAGATATAGATATATAGATATATATATCCACACAACTGATATAAAAAACCCGAAGAAAAACACAAGAAGAAAAAAACAACACCACGAGTACGTGGTATATGCAAAGTATTAACAGACGCGGAGGGAAGAAAAAATCGTGGTTTTACGTTTTACGCTTTGAGCAAAGCTCAGACCTACTATATGTATTTATATATATTGATGTAGATATAGGGCTGAGTTAATTTAGACCTTAAGTGTTCAAGAACAGAGCTTGTAGTTAACTGAACATCCCAGACATTACGCAGAATTCCAACTTTCACTCTAATACGATTTGTGTAATTCTTCATCATCATCCTTCGACCAACATACAGCCTTGGCCAAGAGTATTAGGTCACCCAAATGTTTTGGGGTTCGGCTATCTCAATGTGCACATGATAGATTATAGTATATTTCACAATATACATTAGTTTTAATATCTGGTTTCCCTCCTTTAGCATCAATTGCTGCTTTTATACTGTACTGTACATATGCAACTAATTATGAGTAAGACCAATGTCCAAAATTAACTTATGTTTCCTTGATTATTTCAGAGTTTTATGCTAAAATACGTTGTAGATACAGTTCTTAAACAGTAAAATGCCTAAAACAAAGGACCTGAGTGAGTGTGAGCGAGGTCAAATCGTAGCTTATCATGAAGATGGAATGTCTCAAATGCAAATTGCTCAGAAGATGAAATGTTCTACCATGTGCACGAGTTTCAGTAATTTTGAGATACCAGAACCCCAAAACATTGGGGTAGCCAAATACTTTTGGAAAAGGCTGTATGGTTGGTCGGAACTCCACTGACAATCCCTTTCCACAATACACGGTCCTGCATTGCTATGTTCAGATCTCTCATATCCAACCCTAAGTCCCGTGATATAGCATCTGGAAATGCCATTTTCCTGGAGAAAAGACTTCCAGAGGGATGCCATAGGAGCAGGGATGAGATAACCTTCTTCTCTGCTCGATGACGGTGGCCATCAAATTGTAGCCGTTTCTGCTTTAGCTTGAGGGATATTGGTATCAGATTTCCGTAGATGTTACTAAGTATTGGCTTTGATCTCCAACTGATGTTCTGTATTTTTCGAGAAGGTTGGTATATGTCCCATCTAGATGTTTTTCTAAGAGAGCCGATAAGGTTCAGGTCTCTGAACCACAGAGAAGGACCGGACCAAGCAGTGTTCTAAATATTTTAACTTTTAACGTGGGTGGAAGGCTTGAGTACCAGATCTTAGGCAAGTTAGCATGACCTTCACTAACACTACTGGCCATTCAACTACAGTTACAGTCCATTCTACTACCTCCCAAAGTGCTTTGTTACCATATTAAAATACATTACATTTAACATCTTAGGTTATTTGCTTAACTAGTTTTATTATTTGAATTTTGCAAATCATTCTGGTTAAAATAGCTCGTTCACCCAATTTCGTCGAAAGGCAAAGAGCGAACCGAGGCTTTGTTAGAAAATTCCATGCAATAAGTTGGATTCCCGAGAATCAGATATTGTGATTCGGCTTGGGTTTATTTTACATATGTGTGTTGTGTTATGTTGTGTTGTGAGTGTGTGTGTGTACGTGTGAATGTGTGTGTGTGAATCTCTTTGTATGTGTGCGCGTGTGTGTGTTTGTATTAGTGTGTGAGGAATTGAATAACCGAGAATTTTTTTGCCTATAGTATGGTATTCAGTGAAACGTTTGTTAACACATTAAAATTCATTACATTTGACATCTTAGATTATTTGGCTTAACTAGTTTTATTGTTTGAATTTTGCAAATTATTCTCGTTAAAATGGCTCGTTAATAATTTTGATTATGCACATATTGTTCAGTTGATTAAATCAGGGTTAATTGGATTATATTAAGCTAATGAGGTTCAATATCACAGAAACAAACCCTTGGTTATTCATAACTTGCATACATACGTCAGATTTTTCCATAAGTTTTTCGATTACTTTTCAGAGAATACTACATAATCACTTATTTTCTATTAATAAAATCGCTAAAAATCATTGCTAGATTTTATCTTTTTATTAATTCTATTGAGAGTATTGAGAGACAGATTCCAATTAAATCATAATTTCTCAATCACGCCGTTCATTATATCCCCAGTGAAGTGTGACATCTAAATTCACAAGATTGATTCTCTTGGATCAATTTATTATTTTTTTTTCCTATTAGTCAAACATTGGCCAAAATAAGATTCGTGACTAGCTTTTTATATCGTTTAACTTGCTTCAGTCTTTGAATTTCGCCTATAGTGGGGCACTGCCTGGAACGAGTCGAACGAGTCAACCCCAATACACCTTTTTTCAGAGCCTTCTTTTATTTTATCGGTTGGTAGTGCCGTACCACTAAGCTACATTGACGCAAACCGATAGTGGTGGAAACACAAACACACGGACACACACACAGATACCTCATACACACACACACGTGTACACACACATTCATAAATACCTGTGTGTTTGCGCGCACGAGTGCCTTCATTCAGTTTCCGTGTACCAATTCCATTTCTAAAAGGTTTTGGTCGAATCTGGGGCTATATTGGAAGACATTTACTCAAGGTGTTGGACAGTGGAACTGAACCAAATCCACATGGTTGATGAGCAGGTTTCTCACCATCGAGCGACGCCAAAACTTTTGTCAGCTTATCCTAGAATACTTCACTAGATTACTATAATTCTATCCACAATGACCAATAAACGTTCGTACAAACATGGTTAATTAGGTTTTATCTTTTATCTGTTTCAATGATTAGACTGTGGCCATGTTGGAGAACTTGAAGAACTTTCAGTCGAATGAGTCGACCCAGTGCTTATATTTTCGAAGCCTGGTACTTATTCTATCGCGTACCTATTGCCGAAACACTACGTTACATGAACGTAAATAAATCAACACCAGTTATCAAGTGGTGATGCAGGACAGACACAGAAACTCATAGGGGAGAATTCACAAAAAAAACAAACGACGAAGACAAGTGGAGTATAAAACAAACAGATGTATTAGTATATATATGCACATGCGATGGGTTTCTTTCAGTTTCCCTCTACCAAATCCATTCAAAAGGCTAAAGTAAAAGGTACTTGCCGAAGGTGCCACACAGTGGGACAGAACCCGGTACCATGTGGTTGAGAAGCATATTCCTTGCCACGCAACCGCCTGCGCCTACAAAAGGGTTAACGCCTACGTCTGCTGGTTGTCGAGTGCAGGTCGACAAATTGGAGGGAAACCATGCTAACCGTTACACCGCCGGATTCGGTTAACAATGACCGAAAAAAAAAACGTTCGTCTATATTCATTGAATACAAATACGGTTAATAGGTTTAAATAAATATGTAAATAAAGTTTGAGAAATTCATTCTCAATTCCTTGAAAATATCACCTTTTGGTTTTCAGTCTTTAATTGCCGTGAGGACTTGTTCTTTATTCGTTAACGAGGCAAAATTCAATTAAATTAGAATTTTCTGTGCACGACATTCAGTACGATATATTTTTCAACGTTCGTGATATTAGCACTCGAATTACTTCCGTTGTACATTGTATTTGTATTGGTATGTGTGTGTGTGTATGTGTGTGTGTGCTTGCATGTGTGTAGGTGTGTGTATGTGCGTGAGTCTGTATGAGAATGCGTATATAATGACCGAGTGGGCTATATATGGTGCAATGGTTTTTAAACCAGACTACATTTATATACATGGTGAACTTCACCTTGAAAAATAAACAATTCTCTTCACATCAGTAATTTACTAACAATCAGGAAATATGTCTGATATTTAAATTAATCTACTTGATTAAATTATTAGCGTAGCAACAGCTTGGTATTTAGTTTTGAAGTGATTGTGAAATGTAGGCTATTTAATTGTTGATGAAGATATATAAAACCAGAAATTCGTCCTCATTCCATCCTCGATCTTTTGCTTAAGTGTAGGTTGTACAATAAGCATCACAGGTATTTTTCGAGTGTCAGTTATCCAGTAAATTTGATTATATAATGTAAAGAATTGAAGAAAGCCGAGACGGCTAAAACTAATCCTTTGAACGTTCCAAATAGTATGAAAATGAACATTACTCGCACGTTAGTAACCTGTTTAACAGCCGAAAATGTATCCACACAAGCGCACACAAACGCACACATAGATAGACACACATGCACACGTACACACACACACACACACACACACACACACACACACACATATATATATATATATATATATATATATATATATATATATATATATATATATATATATATACACATATACATATGTATGTATATGTATACATATAGTCAATTCAAATAAACGAATAATAAAATTAACGGACAACAAGTGGACGTGCTCAAGCAATTTACTAGCTTGACGCTCGGTAAAAAGAGAAAATTAGACTTTCGAGCATAGCACTTCGTCGGAAAGGAGAACAGGGAAAGTCCAAAGAAGGAAAAGAAATCACCAGCGGTACGAGTGTACTTACATTAATGAAGCGACCGGACGTATAAAAAGTTATCACGTATATTTGAAATTTATTAATTGAGCATAAATTGAAACAATCGTAGGAATGATAACCAATATATTAATAAATTAATTATTACCCATTAACCCTCCATTTTCTTAATTGAATATAGATTATATGCCCAATGTATACCTATTCATTTTAGGTTCGTTCTTTTATTGTTATTCGGTCCATTATTGTTATTGTTAGTTATGTGTTTAGTTGTTCTGTTAACAAATTTATCGATCAGCCGTTTCTTACTAGTTTTTCAAACTCATATGTTAAACTCTTTAGTCAAACAGTTAATCGATAGTTCAAATGTTCAGTATTGTTCGTGTTGTCATTTCTTTTTATATGTCAAATAATTATTTCATCGCATTGTTGCAATCTCTTCAGTGACACATCTCGCTACTTCCATATCTTTTGAACTTATGTTTCAGCGGTGGGATTCGTCCGAGATCTGTCCGAGATGAATATGTGAGTGTGTGTATGTCTGCATCTGCGTATGTTATACGTAAGTGTGTGCATCCGTATGAGTGTGTTTGTTTGTTTGTTTGTTTTTTCTGGGTTTTTTTCAGTACTGACGATGTCATTTTTCATATACATTAGTTAGCGGTTTTGATTTTCTTCACAAACGCACACGTTCGTCCATATAACGTTTCTCTCAAAGACAGTTTAAACCGTCTTCTTTGATAAATGTTGAAGAAATTGATATCTATCTGTGCTTAAGCATGAACATACATATGCGTGCGCGTGAGTTCATGTATATATGAACGTATGTGTCTGTGTTTGCGTGTACGTGTGTGTGAGCGTGTGTCTGTGTCTCAGTGTGTCTTTATGTGCGTGTGTGTTTGTGTGTATATGTGTGCGTTCATATGTGTGTGAGTTCCTATGTATTTGTGTGTACTGTGTACTGTGTACGTCTGTATGCATGTTTCCGCGTGTGTGTCCGTGCGGGCGTAAGGGCATGTCTGTGTCTTTGTTTGTCTTTTCCTGTATGTGTGTGTATCCGTTTGTGTGTGTGCGTATGTGTGTATGTGTGTGTGTGCGTCCATGGATCTTTGTAAGGCCTGTGCCTAATGAGATTATTTACTATTCAAAACCACTCGTGTTTCGTTTATGGAGACTGACTTTCCTATCTGTCGTAGTGATGCGTCGTTCGGGTGTCTAGACAGGATTTCTTTGTTAATCCGGTTCAGCACGCCACAGTGTTGTTCTTTGACATCTTGGTAGAGTATCGAGGTTTGTCTTTGATCCCTGTACTCCTTCCAAAGTTCATTTATACGCTCGGCCAAACTTCTCACCGTTTCACCTATTTATGCAGTCTTCCGAATTTTACGATCACCATCCATGCAGTTTATTCAGTAAACTACATTTCTGGTTTTGCAGTTGATACACGAGCTATATTTGCATACTACACAGTTCTCCTATACACACGTGGTATTTCTGAAGTGGTATGCTTTGCATATTATTGACCTGATGGATCTCCCTGGTCTTTCCATGACTTTTATGTTCAATTTAGTATCATTCAGGATTTTTCTAAATCTGTGGCCTTGTTCCCCGTGTGGTGTGAGTTCTACAAACATCACCCCTTGAAACTTGTCGACATTGTACCATGTGTTCTTTTTGTTTGTTTTACCATGAATTCTCTGTATTTTATTCCACTGCTTACAACGGTACCTAGATTCTGTTACATCGGCATCCTTATTCGCAATCTCTCCAAATTTCTTGCTAGTTCCCCTGTACACTCGGTTTCTATCTTTCTGGTTGTATCTAGAAAATTGCATGCGATGCATAAGGTCTTGTGTGTGTTTCTGTTTCTTTCAGGGTTTGCACAGTGGGGGGGGGGGATGTTTTTCATTATTCAAAGTCGGTTATTAATATATTTTCACATTGTGTGATAGAGCCGAGCTCTTATGGATCACATATTTCGAGGACATGTGTTTCATATAGTGTGAATGGAGGATTTAGACTTTGCTATTAATGGTGCCTAGCTATAGCTCTGTGTCAAGGACCTGAAGTCTTTTGTTTGGGTGCCTAGTTGTGTAATCTATAGTCACCCTGATGCTTCGGTGTACGGAATTACCTATACACGGGATCCTTTCCATCATGATCTTCTCGTTCTCTTAAGTCTGACTGTCCGATGGTGTCTTGACTATGATGTTGATGCCATCCACATATCTCCTGTACAGTCTGATTGCTACTGAGTGTTCCCCAAGAGCTTGTTTTAGTTTTCTGTCCCACCAGGTCATAAATAGGCCCGCCACGTCCCCAGCCATACTGACACTGATGGCTAACCCCTGGACTTGCATATATAGCTTCTCATTGAATTTAACTATAAGGTTCTCTAGGGTGGTCTTACATATAAATGACAATTCTGTCTGTGTGTCCATCAGTCTGTTACCAGGGAGCCAATCTTCACCAAACTTTGTATATATGTTGAACTACCATCCAGTTCAATTATAGGCTAATTGGATTTCAATAAAAATCGATAATGGACCGACTACGGGGGTTAGGCTATTACATGATAAAATGAGAGGGGTGTAAAAGTGTTAGGTTCAGGGAGATGTGGTATATTGAGGCTGACTGATACCAGGGAAGGGGAGGAGACAGGAAGAGACAGACACACAGATAGAACGACAAACAGGGACACGTTCATATATTAAAAAAAACGAGTTTGTATGTGTGTGTGTGTGTGTGTGTGTGTGTGCGTGCGCGTGTTGGAATGCGCGCGTATCTTCCTTATGCATTAGAAAACTGAGTTGCTGATATTGACGTATGGAGTATCAAAAGATTCAGCAATCTTACGACTATGAAAGAAACTTTATTTTCATTTACATATTTGCATTACAAAAATTTTATATTATAATCTTTTCCATTAGTCAACTATTGTTAACATTTTATACCACGACGACACCGTTTTCTATATGACTGTGTAGCTTAAAATACATCCATTTCTCTATACGTTATGACGAAATGCAGTCATTCACTCTCACTCTCTCACACGCACATGCAAAACACAAAACACACACACGCACATACACACTCACACACACGCACACACACTCACACACACACACACACACACACACACACATTAGCTAAAACTTCTGTATAAACTATGTTACTTCTTGTTATGTGCACGCACAAAGTTACACCTTTTCTATTCTGTGATTCGTGTTTGTGATGAGTGTATTTAAAAACCTGTTCTTCGATATAAATTTAAGAGGATTTCTCCCAGAAATCCTGTCCTTTACCTATTGTTTCTAGGATGTCCGAGATGATATATGCGCCACCCAATTGATATTTTTCATAATTTTCTTCCGATTACTATGCTTTTAATACAGAAGATTAGGATTTCGCCCCAAAAACACGTTCGCAATCTTTTAATTTTTTCTCTCCCATCCCAATTTCTTAATTTTTTACTTTTTTGAATTTTTTCTTGATAATTCACGGAGAAAAAAAAGACAGTGTACGAATCTTTAAGAATTTTCTGCTTTCTTGTTTCTTAAAGAAACAATAAAATGTCCTTCTCTAATATCCACCTTCATCTCAACACTTTCAAAAAGTTACAAACACCGAATGTTTCACTTCAGCTTTTTGGAAAGCAGGGAAGTTTCTTCAGAAATAATGTCGTTTACCTGTTGTTTCAAACATGTCGGGTTTTCCAGTGGTACTTTAATATTTTTTACGTCTGCTATTTTAGTACAATTCTACGCATGCGTGAAGCATCACACTAAAGTGAAACATTGAGTGTTTTTAGATTTTTGAAAGTGGGTAGGTGATGGGTGGGAGAGGTGGAGGAAGGGCCATTGAGTGTTTCTTGAAGAAAAATTAAACTTTAAAAATTCCCAGATTCGTAATCTATGTATTTTTCTACATGGATTAAAAAAAAACAATTCATAACAAGTTACAAATTAAGAAATCGTGGTGAGTACGGTGGTGGGGGGATAAGCTGGAGAATGCTGCCACAATTCTTGCCTTCAGTTCATCTTTGGTGTTAGAGTTTCGTTGAACTCTTGCTCAACTGCACTCCAGACATAATAATCAAAGGTGTTGCAGTCTGGGGAGTTAGATGGCGAGATGTTAGGGGTGATGAGGTTCTCCTGCTTGTACTGTTGCCGGACATAGGGTCTTCCAGTTGCCACTCTCTTGATCTAAATCACTTCCTCCAGGCACATAATGTAGACCGCTATGTTGAGTCTGAGGCCGTGTGGGAAGATGAATGGAGGCATAACGTTGCCATCACTAGTGATCACTCCAAACACCATGATGTTGACTGGATGTTTGATTTCTATCACTCTCGGAACATGTCCTCAGATTGACGCCCAAACACTCTGAAATATTCGTATTGGAGCTTCCGGCGCGAATGCCAATCAGTAAAGCATGTCGTTTCCTAATTTCTGACAGAGTGAATTGCGTCATGGTGCTGTTTTTTCTCACAGAAGGAGCCCAACTGACTCTACTATATTGTGTAGTCGACAAATTCAAAAACAAACAAACTGCAAAATTAAGAATATAAAATGGCGGCAATTTATCCATCGTACCAGATAAAACAGAGGACAACTGCTGAAGGGAATGTTCTTTATGTTGCATGTCTCGTTTCTCTGGGGTTTTTTATCTCGTTGTTCGAAAAAAAGTTCGTTTTCTATGTTTTTGTTTTTTGCTTCCGTTTCTCATTGTGTCTACGTTTTTTCTTATGTCCTGTACCCATACATGCATGTATATATACAAATATATGTAGGTATGTACATATATGTATGTATATATGCATATATTTATATACTATTTATATTATATATATATGTGTATGTGTATAGATAGATAGATAGATAGATAGATAGATAGATAGATAGATAGATAGATAGATAGATACATTTCTTTTATTAGCCACACAGGGCTCAACGAAGATGGGACAAATACAATGTAGAGCTTTTCTTTTTGGGAGGGGGAAGGAAGGAAAAAAAAAAAAAAAAAAAAAAAAATTGGTGGTGTCGATCAAAAGGGATCGTAGGAAGGGAAAAAGGAGCAGTTCGATCAAAAGGGATCGAAAAAAAAAGAAAAGGAAAGGCCGATCAATAGGGATCGTGTATCACACAGTAATGTTCTCGTGTAAAAAGAGGGGAGGACAGTTTAGGTTTAGCCGTGGAAGGAAAAGCCTACGGAAAAGACCACGGTAACCTTGGTCAATATTCTCATCGAAGAAACTATAACAGTAAGTGACTCTCTTTTGCCTTTTTGTTTTATTTTTTTTCTTGTTCATAGGGTTATGCTCAAGATGGCTCCGTCGTTCACACGTGCCATCCTTGCTACATTCACCCATCTTTTTTTGAAGCATTCACTAGACAAGACTTCCCTTTCTACTCTCAACTTCCTCTTCAGGTGATACTTGAAGAAGTTGATGAGAGATTGCCCAGAGAGGAAAGTCTTTGTCTCTAGACCTTTCAGACGCGTCCACCATACACATTCTTTCGCCATAGCCACAAGTACGATGAAAATAGCTCTTCCTTCCCGTTTAAAGGAAGGAGGCGCGACAATATTCACGATAGACTCGGCTGATAGACCGACTCGTCCCACACGCGATAGCAGTTGTTCGACGTAAGCCCACAGCTCGGAAATGGTGGGACACTGTACGAGTGCGTGCAGAACGGTTTCGTCGCTCTGCCGGCATCTCGGACAGGTCGGCCCCGTGTTTCTCGAGCCATGCCTGTAGAGCTTATCCCGAACGGGTAGTGCTTCTCGATAGCACTGCCAGGCCAGGGATCTCTGGAAGTTGTCCATAGGTCCCGGCCCGAAGGTCGTCTTAAACAGGCGGGTCAGGTATTCCTCGTCGACGCCCAGGTTCGCCCCGAGATCGTCGTCGTACCTTCCCTCCACTAATCCACTATAGAATGCGTTAGTTGTGATGCAGTCGCTCAAGGTTGACCCGGGTTGTTGGAGTTGCCGAAGAGCAGCGCGACACTCGCGGTGCCATTCGCCCTTCCTCGGCCTCTTCTTGATCCATGACTGCAGTTCGGTCATGGAGACGAGCTGCGGGAAAGCGCGCCGCACAAACGGCGACCACACCTGTTCACCGCTGTCTACGTAGAGCCGGAGATGTCGCAGTCTCAGCGCGTGTCTGCGCATCATCAACCACGGCATGCCCAGTCCTCCTTTTAACGGGTGTTGGCAGCAAACGGATCGCCTAACCATCGGAACGCTTCCTTTCCACAAGAAGCGGAAGAGGATGCGCTCCAGTTTGGTGATGGTAGGGTCGGGACAAGGAACGACGGTCAGGCGGTAGTAGATGACGGACGCGATGTACGTGTTCGCCACCTCCGCCCGACCTTTCAGGGAAAGCTTCCTCTCGGCCCATTGCAGGGCTAGAGTGGCCACCCTTCTCGTTATCTCGTCCCAGTTCTTCTCCGTTTGGAGGTCTGGACCAAACCAGACCCCGAGCATCTCAACCGGACCGTCAGTCCAACGTCCCACGACGGAGGCGCTACTTGACGGCATGGGGTTGCTTCTCCAGGTGCCGAGCCGCAAGCCCACTGACTTATCCCGGTTGATTTTCGCTCCCGTTACCGCTTCGTATTCTCTCAGTGTCTCGCCGACAAGCTCGATGTGCTTTTGGCTAGACACTATGACGGTGACGTCGTCCGCGTATGACGACACGCTCGTCCCGCATCCCAACTCTCGCGGGATGCCCCTCAGCGTCGCCAGCTTCCGCAGTAGTGGCTCGAGAGTCAACACGTACAGAAGCGACGAGAGGGGGCATCCCTGACGGACCGAACGTGCAATGTCGAAGGGTCTTGATAGATGCCCATTGACGCGAACTACCGAACGGATGCCTCTGTACAAGGCAGCAATCCAGCCGCGGAAAATGGGACCGAAGCCGGCTGCTATGAGGACAGCCTCCAAGTATTGATGGTCTACCCTATCGAAAGCTTTCGATTGATCTAAATTGATCAGGGCCCCACCCATGCCAGGTTCCTTAACTACCCTCTCTATGATGTAGCGCATCAGATGGAGGTTGTCATGGATGCTCCTGCCCGGCACCGCGCACGTTTGCGCCTTGCCGATCAGTTTCTCGATGACAAGCGCCAACCGCTTGGCTAACACCTTGGCCAAAATTTTCAAGTCTGCATTGAGCAGAGTGATGGGCCTAAAGTTATCTATGACGTCCCCCTTGTTTGGATCTTTCTTCAGCAGCGTTACGGCTCCTCGACTCACAAAACCGGGAATGCTCCCGTTTTGCTGCCAGTTGCAGTACACGGCCGCCAAGACGTCTCCAAACAAGTCTGGCTTACAGTTGTAAAGCTCGTAGGGCAGACCATCCAAACCCGGAGATTTGTCCCTCGAGCATCCCGCCATCGCGTCCCTCACTTCCGCCGCCGTGATGGCACCTTCGCAGCACTCCGCCTCTCTTGCCGAGAGTCGTGGCAGGCTGTGCAGGTAGGCACTGAAGTCCACCCTGCGTTCTCGCTCGCCATTCGTCCCAAACAGTCGAGCAAAGTGCCGCTGAAAGGCCTCACACATTTTGCTTGGCTCGAGCAGTTCGCGCCCCTGTTCGTCCACCAGAGACCGAATGGTGGCTTTGTTGCCCTGTTGCGCCTCCGCCACCCGGGCCTCTCGTGCGGCTCCAACACCTTCGTTTCTTAGAGCACGCATCCTAGCCCTGACAACGCACCCTTCGTGTTTGGCGTTGAAGTGTTGGTCAAGGGACAACCTCGCCGCCAAAACGTCGGATGCGATGCCACTTCTAATTGCCTCTTCTAGCTTCTTAACTAGTTCACCCTCTACTCTGTTTCTGTCTATGGCTAGTGCTTTGCTATACCTAACCGCTTCTGCTTTTATTGCTCTCTTGAGGGAAAACCACCATTTGTTATTGATGATGGCTCCTGTCAAAGCCCTCTTTACTAACGTGCTAATCCGGTCTCTGAAAACTGGTCTCGACGGGAAAGACGCGTTTAGTTTCCAGTAACCGGAGCCCTGCCTATGTGTCTTATCTAAGTCTAGCGTACACGTCACAAGTTTGTGATCCGTGTAGCTGACTATGTGAAATTGTGGACACCCTATGCTATCTCTATCTACTCTCCTACACAGTATTCTATCTAGATACGATCTCGACGACCCGATGCGGTTTGTCCATGTCCACATTGGCGCATTCGGGTAATCGAGTCGGTACCTGTCAGACAGTTGAAAGCGTCTGAGCAGGTCTTTGAGGCATTTGCATCCCCGTCTATTCCTATCTCTGCCCACATAGTCTAGATGCGTGTCCAAGGTAGCATTCCAATCCCCCACTAAAAGTAAAGGACGAGACGTTCCTAGGAATACTTCTAGACGTCGAAAGAAATCCGGCCTACCTGTTAAAGGTGGTGCGTATACTGATATGAGTCGAAAAGCACACCCATCGCTGCCATCGACATCCAGAACAACCAATCTACCCTCCGGGTCTATGAATACTGTCTTTACTTCGAGATCCAGACTCTTGCGAAAGAGTACCGCCGTGCCACTACCGCCCATTCTCGGCAGACAGGGAGAAAAATAAATGTCAAACTGTCTGCCAAACATGGACGATAGGGCCCGCGGATCATGGAGTCTGGTCTCGCTTATGGCTATGATTTCTAGTTTATGTGACTTTATGTCATTTAGGAGGTACCCTTGTTTCCAAGGGGACCCCAAGCCACGCGCATTTACACAACCAATCTTGAGCATCATTTTGATTTGAGTGTTAAAGTTTTATAAAGAGAGTCACTTACCGTTTGAGAGTTTTTGTGTCTCCTCCTTCGGGTTTTCTTCGAGGAGATCACTATATAGTTTTTTCGCCAGGTATTTTTGGCATTTGCCAACTGCCTTTGGAAAAATAGATTTTAGTGTGTGGTGCAGGGTTGGTGTTATGTGTAGTATTTTGATGTGTTCTGGCGGTGTTGTGTATGGGTGGTTGCTGGTTTTTATGTCTTCGTTTGTTATGTTTGTTTTTGTGTTGATGTATTCCATCAACTCTGAGTTTTTTGTGTTGATGGCAGTGAGCATTGTGTGTGTACTTGCTTTTGGGGTTTTGTTGCTTGTGTTGTAGTTGTGTGTGCTTGTGTTGGTGTCTGGAGTGTTTTCGGGAGTTGTGTATCTCCCTGCTTTGTTTGTGTTTGCTTTTCTTTTCTTGCTCCTCTTCCTCCTTCCTTTCTGGGCTATTTGCCATTCCTCATTACTTTCATCTTCCGACGAAGGTTCTGAGGAATCGGAAGGGGGTAGGGGCAAATTGTGAGCGTCTGTGTGTGCTTGTGTGAGTGGTTGTGTTGCTGTTTTTGTTGGTGCTGATGGCTTGTTATTTGTGTGAGGTGTGTGTGATGTGGGGGAGGGGGAAACAGTCTTGGAATTTTCTTTCTTTTCCCCTGCTTCCTCACTTGTTGTTTTTGCAGATGCTGTTGTCTTCTCAGTTGCCAGTGTTGCTTGTGTTTCTCTTGTTTTGATTGTTGATGGTGGTGTTGGTAGTAGGGGTTTTTTTCCGGGTTTTGGTGGTTGCCCTTGTTGCTTTTTTTGGTTGGCGGCGGTTGGGCAACTGTCCTTGAGGTGTGCCTCGCTGCCGCATACATAACAACGTGGCCGCCTTCCTTCCACCACTACATATAACTTGTGGTCCTTTGCCAGTTGGATGTGTGTGGGGATCTTTTGGCACTCCTCTTCAGTGATGTGGAGGAGGACTTCGACTTTTTTTCCCCCTTCCCAGTTTTTCTCCTCTGCAGTAGCAATTTCTAATATATTTGCCTCCTCCATTTCGAGGCATATAGAACCTACTATCCACTGTGTTTCCACTTGTGAAGGGACATTCTTTACTGTCACCTTCGTCACTCTCTGTCCAAGATAACTCGGTATCATCACCAAGTCATCTGTGTGGAGAGAGAGTGTTGAAAATTCCTTCGCTAACTGTTCGCTCTTAAAGCGTACTAGGACCGTGGCAAATTTTCGTCCCCAAGTAACATGACTTTGAAAGGGCCATATCGGTTTGAGACAAATCTCAATTTTTTGGGTGGAGAAACTCTCCGGTCGCTTCGTTTTCTTGTTGATAAGTCTGTATGATATGTGCTTCTTGTTTGTATTTTCAATAATTGCTTTTGGTATGTGTATTTGTACAGTGTCACCTTCTTTCGTGAGAAGGGATTTTGTGTCATTGATTTGTTTTTGGGTGAATGTTAATATTGTTCTTTTTTCTTTCGTTGCATCGGCAAAATTTGTTTTTGTGATGCTGGCAGATATGTTGTTTGTGGCGTTTGTGGTGTTGTTTATCTTGTTCGTCTTGTAGTTGTTGATGGTGGTATTGACAGTGGTGTTGGTACTGCCAGGTTCAAAGGTGGTGGTAGTGGCGGCAGAGTTTGTCGAAGTAGTGGTGGTGTTGGTGTTGAAGGTCGGTGTCCTGTTGTTGTTGCTGTTGTTATTGTCACTGGTAGTAGCAGTGGTGAGGACAGTGGTCGTGTTAGCAAGGACATTTGTGTCGTTGTCGTTGTTGTTGCTGTTGTTGTTGTTGTCTTTGTCGTTGTTGTTGTTGTTGTCACTGGTGACGGTGGCAGGCAAGACTGCTGTAGCAGCAGAGTTTGTACACGTGATGGTGGTAGTGGTGGTGGTTGAGGCAGCAGCAGTTGACTCAGAATCATTGCTCTTCTTCATCACTTGTCTGCGTTCATGCGGAACGGCATTAAGTGTTTTCGCCTCTGGCATTAGGAGCGGGAAGTCGGCCTCGTTGAAAACCTTAGCCATATTCGTTTTAAAGAATATGGCTAGGAACGAGGAAGATATGTTTGAATTTTTGGAAATAAGGCTCTAAATAGAGCTATTTCCGATTTGAAAAATATATGTTCACGAAGTATTTTGTGTTATACACAACTTATACAAAATTTTAAAACAAAATAGGTCTTTTAAGAGGTGAAAAATGCAACTTACATGGGAGCCGATGTGTCTACCGTCCGTCCATGATGATAGATAGATAGATAGATAGATAGATAGATAGATAGATAGATAGATAGATATACATACATACATATATATATATATATATATATATATATATATATATACACATATGAAGAGATTGGTGCACTGCTGACCATTATTTATTCTGTCGGACATTTTGAAGTGCACACATCAAAACGTATGTAGCGGACTTCATGATATAAATGGATTAACAACACTCCGAGCATTCGTCTCCTTTTTATATTTTACTATTTTCTACTAAATAAGTCTTACCGTCTCGGGACTATTTCCCGGGACACTTAAGTAACCTTAAACAACTTTTAGCTACATTGTAATTGTTCCCTTAGATTTCTCCTATTAATATGAATATATGTATGTATATTAATGTACATATATATATATATATGCATATGTATACATACACATATATATATACATGGATATATATATATATATATATATATATATATATATATATATATATATATATATATATATATATATATATATATATATATATATATATATATATATATATATATATATATATATATATATATGTATATATATATATATACATTGAATTTTTATATATATATATATATATATATATATATATATATTCAGCTATTTGGTATATATCTAAATGCACTAGGACTTATGTTTTGTATGTGTGTTACGTTATCTCTAATTTTTACAGCTAATAAATGGATTTAGATGTCTTCATTTTCATTAGCAAGCGTTGTAACATTTTGGGTTAGCGTAATAAAAATATTATGAGTAGATTCTGCTTCCTAATTATTAAAACACTAATCATGTTATAAAAACACCAAAGTTATTTCCTCACCTTTTATACACAATTAGTTGAATTACGCCATTACTATGAATATTGATTACATATTACAAACACAAACTGTTCTAAGTAGTTCCATTTAATTGTACTACTTTTATATCACATTTAAGTGAAATAACTAAGCATTACACATTTCAGGTTTTAGCACCCCAGATCACGTTATTTGCCACGTTTATTGATCGTGGATTAACTAAAGTAGTACATACTTATTTCCTTAACGTGTACGTTGTTCAAAAATTTTGGATGTTTTGCTGCAGAAGCGTTTCCGTTACTGTTTATCCATGCATCACAGTCCATGCCACACGCAATCAACATCTACAAAATTTTAATCTTGGGTACCCGTACTTTCGATAAAGGTACATTGACTATGTTGTCACGCGATATCATTGCGCCTAGTCTCTCACTATTGTGAAACAAACTGCTCAATATTTCAGTACAAATTGTACAACTCAACCACGCTTAAACTGTTGCGCATATCTAAGTGTATTTGAAATCAATACGTCTGATCATGGTTGAATTTATATAATGATAATAACAATAATAATAATAATAATAATAATAATAATAATAATAATAATAATAATAATAATAATAATAATGATAATGATATCAGCAGTGAAGTACCAACGAGGGAACTGACTTCGGCTTCATCTTTACCATAAAGGGTGGTGTGTTAGTCTTGAAGAGAGACAAAATCAAATATATGGACGCGCTAACGATACAGCGAGGGAGGTTATGAAGCAGATTGAAGAGACGGGTTATAAGTGCTTGGGAATTTTGGAAATGGATAGATTGATGGAGAAAGAAATGACAGAAACATTTTAAGGTGGAGTACTTGCGCAGACTGAGACTGGTCCTTAAATCGAAATTAAACGGACGGAATAAGATCGAAGCTATCAAGACCTTGGCGGATTCACTCCTTAGGTATGGAGCAGGGGTAATAGCATGAACAGTAGAAAAACTAAACAGCTCAGACAGAAAGACAAGGAAGTTGCGAACTAGATGTGGGTCACTCCACCCAAAAATGACACAGACAGGCTATATGTACCAAGAAAAAGAGTGGGAAGATGACTTATTGGATGCGAACACAGCATTAGAGCAGAAGAAAACAACATAGCATGGTATGTAAAAAATGCCACAGAACTTCTATTATTAGAAGTAATAAAAAAGAAGTAAGTCTTATATAGGATGAATGATTGTGAAGATAAAGCACTATATAACAAATTGAAAACGAATGAAACTGAAAATGGGTGGGTAAAGAAAAGAATGCATGGTCAATTTCATAGAGATGTTGACGATAAGACAGGTAGAGAAAAAACAAGGCTGTGGATGACTAAAAGTGATTTAAAACCGGAAACGGAGGCTGTAATCTGTGCTGCCCAATAGCTACATGAAATACAGAATAGACAACACAGCTGAAAATGGTAAGTGCAGAATATGTGGACTAAACGGTGAAACCGTATGGCATATTACCAGTCAATGTACACCACTAGCCCAGAAGGAATATAACAGACGCCACGACAATATAGCCAGGCTTGTCCATTGGACACTTTACCACAAGTATGGACTTGACAGAGCAAAAAATTGGTACGACTACAAACCTGAGGGCATCATCGAAAATAGATATGGAAAGCTCCTATAGGATTTTATGATTCAGTGCGACCATGAGATAGAGAATATGTAGCCAGACATAGATTTTATTGAGAAAGAAAAGAAACTATGCTGGATCATAGATATAGCATGCCCAGCTGACAACAAGGTATGCAATAAGGAAGAATGAAAAGTTGGGAGATATGATAGGTTAGCTTGGAAAGTTAAGCAGTTGTGGTCGATGAAACAGGTAGCAGTAGTACCAATAATTGTCGGAGCCCTGGGAACAGTGAGCAAAAATCTCGAGAAATACGTGGAACAAATAGGAGATGCAATAAGGATGGAGCACTTTCAGAAAACAGCACTGCTTAGAACCGCTCGAATACTCCGGAAGGTTCTCGAAAAATAAGAAGTGTTACCTTATTTCATTGGTAGTGAACAGCTGAAACTGTGCAAAGATAATAATAATAATAATGATAATAATAATAATAATAATAATAATAATAATAATAATAATAATAATAATAATAATAATAATAATAATAATAATAATAAAATAGCTCCTTAATAATAATAAAATAGCTCCTACTCTGCGAAACTTTTTATCTGTAAGTATGAGATCATGGAGAACCACACTGACCTTGAACAATGACAATGAATCTCTAAATGCTGGAGATGTAAGAATTTCATGTGGCATTTTCCAGGGTGACTCACTATCACCACTCCTCTTCTGCCTAGCCTTAATACCTCTCTCAAAATTGCTCAATGATGCACAGTATGGTTATAAAATATTTGATAAAAATATAAATCATCTCATTTACGTGGATGATTTAAAGCTCTTTGCAAAAAAATGACCTACAACTCAAAGGCCTACTAGCGATTGTTAAACAATTCAGTGATGACATCAGGATGCAATTTGGCCTTGATAAATGTGCAAAAGCTACCTTTATCAAAGGAAAAATGACAAAAACACCGAATGTGAGCCTTGACCAGCAAAATGTCATAAAAGAGTTAGAACCAGCGGAGAGCTACAAATACCTAGGGGTAATTGAAGGGGACAATATCAAGCATTCAGTGATGAGGGAAAGGATAAGAAGAGAATGTTATCGCAGGGTGAGAGCAATACTGAAGACAGAGCTGAACGCAAGAAACAGGATCGAAGCGATCAATGCTCTAGTCATAACAGTCGTGACTTACAGTTTCAATATCGTTAACTGGTCAATTACTGAAATATGTAATGTTGAAAGAAAAATACGAAAACTGTTGACAATGCATAGAATGCACCACACTAAGGCAGGTATAGAACGTCTTTATCTGCCAAGAAAAGAGGGAGGCCGTGGACTTCTACAGCTGGCATTAACAATGAAGGTAGCCACAATTGACCTAGACACCTATCTGAAAACCTCTGAAGACTGGATGCTAAAACTTGTTTCAAAACATGAAAGCAATTCCAATTACAACAGATTCAAGAATTAGACGAACTAGAAACAGAAAAAGCTAAGCGCTTGAAAACCCGTGCTAAAATTGCTGCCTTAGCTATTATGACTGTTAAATGGCATGGAAAACCTCTAAATGGCAAATACCCAAAGAGTGCGAATAATGCAGATGTTGACAAAGCCCTTACCCATCAATGGCTAATGACCTCTGGCTTGAAATTAGAAACATAGGGGTTTATCATAGCAGCCAAAGATCAGTGCCTACCTACAAAGAACTACCAGGCCAACATATTAAAGAACGGCAGCTCCCCATTATGTCGTATATGTCAACAACAAAATGAGACCATCGATCATGTCGTCTCCATGTGCAGTCTGCTTGCGACTACAGAGTATCTCAACAGGCATGATAGAGCTGCACAATATATTCACTGGGTAATATGCAAAAACCTGGACTTGCCCCATGATAAAAACTGGTGGGAACACAAACCACCCCCAGTACTTGAAAATGATCACATTGCAAGACAATAAATATATCCGCGAAGTGCAAAGAGGAGAGTATATACTGAGAAAGAGAACTCCGTTATGCACATCAAAAGTTACTGTAGTTTCTTGACACATAGTAAATATAGACGCAGATACGACTGCGTGACCAAGGCACTACACTGGGACATATTACGGCAAAAATGATTTAAAGCAAGAAGAAAATGGTATCAACATCGACCATGATATCATCTTCTGAGATTTTAATGTACAGGCTAATCACGAACTTTATGCAAGGCGAACAGATATTATCGTTCTGGACAAGGGTGAGAAAGAGTGCATCATCAGAAATGTGGCTATATCTGCAGGGATGAATGTCGTGATAAAAGAACAGAACAAAATAAGAAAAGAACAGACTTTGGTTAGGGAAACACGAAGACTGAAGAATTTCTACAAATTTAATCCTAATTAACATAGGTGTCATAGGTACAGTCACCAACAGACTTCATATTTCCCTTATTAAGATAAATGCAACTGTTACAGCAAGCTACATTGCGAACATTAAGGATTGTTAGAAAGGTGCTCCATTTCTAAGAAAACTGAATGAGAAGCAGTATCAAGAATATCGATTCCGAATGTCAAACATTCATGCACACCATTTCAATCTTGTTTACGTCACTTCACTCTTGTTGTTACCGTCGTTCTTGAATTTGCGTTTATCAACATCTTGCCTATTATCCCACTCTCACGTGGACCTTCCACATCCTTCCGACGATTGCTTAGAGTATACAGTTCGTAGATCACCTTTGCACTTGGATTACGTTACACCATTTAAAGTCCTGTAGATTACATCAATTTTTATCATTGATTATATTTGTGGGGTGGGTGTCGGTGTGGTTGCATCTAAATACGTATTCATTTTATGTGCTAACCACGGAAAAATACTGACCCAGAGATCAAATCTTATTGAACACCATTTCCTGTTTAACTAGTTGTAAATTTTGATATTCGACGATCGTTTGAGGTGAACGTGTAACGTGAGCGTCTCTCAAAGTATCAATTGTACTCTTTTCTGTCTCAGGCATATTTGGGCTTTTTCTTATATCTATAACATATAGTCGGTCAATCTTTACTATGTAATGGCCAAACTATTACACAAGTACATATTATGGATGAATGACGCCCCCTCTCAAGATCTTGAATCATTTTGGTTGAAAATCTAGGACAAAAAGATGTGTCTGAACCTCACAATTCGTCGTGACTAAATGCAGTAAACAGAGAATATCGTACAAGCGTCAACAGTAAAAGATATGCAATTGACCCGGAAGCTTTCACCATAGCTGTAGGTATACTGCAAAATGGGAAGTCACTTGGAAGGGGTCCAATAGTTGAATACTCGTATAAAAGGCTGACATTTTACAAGAAACCACGAATAAATATATAAGTATATGGAAGATTAGATTGACATACTTAATTGGCTTGCTATAGCACGGACGAATCTTGTGTCCAAGAAAGAAATGACCGAGTTTTCTGAAAACTATAGGGCCATAAATTCCCTAAACATTATTTACAAGCTGTATACAAGCTGTTTGAAACAATTCCTGCAGGACCACTGTTGTTCTGGAGGAATGGGTATGCTTCTCGAAAACGTGAAGAAGATAGTATCATTGACATGAAGCGATGCTTCTCTTGAACTCCTGAGCGCTACATCACACTTCGAAGGTTATGCATTTGCAATCCAAGGACAAGAGATTGCTACTAAATTACTAATCCACAAAAGAGACAGTGAAATGCATTGGAGTTCAAAGATGCAACCGCAAATATAGATTATGATATATTTCTGCGGACGATGTCACACATATAATTAGCGACTGCCTAAAAATGTCATCTAGGTACGACCTCCCTATGTGACATAACGTTGTCGCAAAAAAACAATACACAATGTCAATCCGAAAAAAGACTGTCCTGGAATAAATATAGAAAACCTCTTGTTATTGAATACGTTTACAAATATCAGCACAAAGAATACTAGCGGAACATTCTCATCAAAACATTTATCAAATGTAAGCATAACAGGATGGATATTGTTGTTTGGGACAGACAAGAAAGAAGTATGCGCCGTCACAGAAGTCAGCTATCCTGCTAATGTGAATATAGCTTTGAAAATCAATGAGAAAGAAAATAACTATGAACGACTGCTTGGAAACCTCCAGAGTTCGATGTCCAGATTACAAATTTACATTTCTACCAATAATAACTGGAGCACTTGGTTTTGTAAGTAAGTAGTTAACTATCAGTGAGGATCAGCTTGAATTTTCAGCAAAAGAAATCAACTAACTGTTTCGCACATTATAAATACAATCTGTAATTGGAACAATAAAACTATACAAGATTATTCTCGGGGTTAAAACGTGTCATTATTTTCGTTTCTACATTCCACAGATGGAACTTTATATCCTTGTTAGAAACCAGTTCCTTCTTCAGAGGAAACGTTTATATATTTAAAAAACAGAAGAGACACACACATACATACATGCATACAATTCATACATACATACTTAGTGAAGGTGCGTGACGTAATGGTTAGGGTTGTCGGGTCGCGAGCGTAAAGTCATGCGTTCAAGTCCCGCCGACGCGTTGTGTCCATGAGCATGACACTTTATTTCGTGTTACTCCAGTCCACTCAGCTGGCAAAAATTAGTAGTACGTGTATTTCGATGAGCCAGCCTTGTCACACTCTGTGTCACGCTGAATATCCCTGAGAGCTACGTTAAGGGTACTCGTGTCTGTGGAGTGCTCAGCTACTTGCACATTAATTTCACGAGCTTGATGTTCCGTTGATCGTATCAGCTGGGACCCTCGTTGTCGTAACCAACGGAGTGCTACTACTACATACTTACATAAAATTCATACATAGATATATACATACATATAGGCGCAGGAGTGGCTGTGTGGTAAGTAGTTTGCTTACCAACCACATGGTTCCGGGTTCAGGCCCACTGCATGGCACCTTAGGCAACTGTCTTCTACTATAGCCTTGTGCCGACTAAAGCCCTGAGAGTGGATTTGGTATACGGAAACTGTAAAGAGACCCATCGTATATATGTATATATGTATGTGTGTATATGTTTGGGTGGCTGTGTTTATCCAAGCAACGTCACTTGACGACCGATGGTAGTGTGTTTACGTAACTTAGCGATTCGGTCTAAGTGCCCGATAGAATGTGGTCGATTTGCTCGACTAAAGGCGGTGCTCTAGCATAGCCGCAGTCAAATGACTGAAATAAGTAAAAGAGTAAAAGAGATACATACATACGTATATATATATATGTATATATATATATATATATATATATATATATATATATATATATATATATATATATATATATATATATATACATACACACACACACACACACACACACACACATATATATATATATATATATATATATATATATATATATATATATATATATATATATATATATATATATATATATGTGTGTGTGTGTGTGTGTGTGTGTGTGTGTGTGTGTGTGTGTGTGTGTGTGTATGTATATGTATATATGTATGTATATATGTTAAGATATTAAAAGAGAATGTCTCTCCCCAGACACAACAGAATATGCTTCAACAAACGAACTCACATAAAGAATCTTGCAAACCAAATCCAAAAGCTAAATATATATATATATATATATATATATATATATATATATATATATATATATATATATATATATATATATACATCAGAAAGAGGTGGAAATAGCACAGAAGTAAGTGTAAGACATTTCAATTTAAGAGGGAATTTAATAAGAACTATTTTAAAAATTAATTAAAGAAAATATTACCGGTCTCGATGAATCTCATCAAATATCAGTAAAAATTTATAAAAGTTTCAGTTTATTTTCTGTCTAGGGTGTATATACATACATACATACATACATACATATATATATATATAAACGAAATAATTAATTAATCTAGTGGAAATCCACAGGAGAGCAATAAAAATAGAAAATTAAGGAGTTATCTCCCCT
>NC_142928.1:125137330-125159830 GCF_046866305.1 Octopus bimaculoides
AGCTTCACACATATACACACGCACCCACACATATATATATGTATGTATGTATGAATATTTTTCAGATGTGTGGGAGGTATACATTTCGCTAGAAATGTTGTTATGCGCCAGCGGCTACCATTCAATTTGAAGGTCTGTAAATCAGGTAAAATCATGTGCACTGAAGTTGTTCCTGATGATTAGCTCTCCCTCTCTGGGGGAAAGAAATATAGAATCAAATTGTTAAATTGGCTTTGACGAGTGACCTAGATGGAAGTGGCATACAAGTAACTAATTTGATCAGAAATGGCTGTGGTAGAGACAAAGCAGTAAGCATATATTTTGTAATGTATTTTTGAGCAATTCACCGGTCTCGTTTTGTATGTGTTGTTTTATACTGGTCTCAAATTTTGGTACAAGGCAAGAAATTTCGAGGAAGAGGTTAAGTCGATTACATCAGCTCCAGTGCACAACTCGTATTTATTTTACCGATCTCGAAATGATGAAAGGTGCAGTCGACCTCGGCGGAATTTGAACTCAGAACTTAAAGACGGACAAATTGCCACCATGCATTTTGCCCGGCATGCTACCAGGTCGCCAACCAATGTGTTATATAATATTAGCCTAAGCCGCGGCACAACATTTCCGACTGTGAGAATAAACTCTAACATTGACCTTACTTGATCAGCAAACTGACCATTGCTGTTATAATTTCCGGCTATGCAAAGTGTTTGTGAGGCATTTTTAACAATTCTACGAATGAGATTTGAGATCTCTAGGAAAATAATCAGTGTTTAAGAGTCTTATCATATGTAATGAATTTTATACTTTTAATTACCTATTACTCATGACTCAATAGGATGACTTAGAAGATTTTTGCGGAGGGTAAAGCATTTAAGATTTTGGAAAAGAAAAAAATTAATGAGTGCTTATTTCGTCTTTGATAGAAGGGAGCGATATGGATTGATGGTAGGCAGGATCAGAGAACTCAACCTTTTGGGGGAAGATCTAATGCGCTGCAGAATGTTTCTAACGATCGGGTAACTATTGTTAAACATTGTATACTGGAATTTATAAATGCTAACACTGAATGTAATTTCAGGATCAAATGCCTTGATTTTAAATCCTCTTCAACCCCTACCCTATATTAACGGGTACAAAAAGATGTTCAATATGTTATCTTGAAAAATTATCTCTTGATTGAAAAATTGTGAAATATTGTCTCTTAAAAACTTGAGAATCTCCAGCGAATACATAAAATTCAAGAAAGAATCTTTTTGTCCGCATTTCAAGAAGTACATCCCATCACAATTTAAAAGTAGATCACCGAGCATTTAGTAAACTATTAACATTTTGTTTACGTCGGTTTGAAAACAAATTATTGCAGCGAAGGTTCTTTCCTTTGTGCTTTTCTTGTTTTATTATTTTCCAAAGTCTCTTCTTTAAACGATATCTGCTCAAAAGACAACTGATAAACGGTCTTGCTTTACACTTGAAAAACAGCTAAATAAATTATCTATTACGATCAGGAAACCTTGGGTAACTGTATATAACATAACTTTTTTTCTTATAACATTATCTTTATTCTCTTAGCTGATCGAGTGCTTTACTATTTGTTAAAGCATTGCCACATTACGTGTGTGTGTGCGTACATGTGTGTATTCATGTATATATGTGTGTGCGCGTGTGATGCGTGTGTCTGCGTTTTTGTGTTTGTCCCCCAGCACCGCTTCACTACCAGCGTTGGTGGGTTTAGGTCCTCGTAACATAGCGATTCGACGGCGACTCAACAAAAGAGGCCTATATAATAAGTATTGAGCTTTAAAAAAACTAAATCTTCAGGTCGATTCATACGACTACAATACTTATAGGCGGTGCCCCACGGCGTACGATGTCTGATGACTGAAACAAGATAACGACGATTCCTTATCAAAATATGGATTTTCAAGGTAACATAGCATTATACTCTCCACTGAACCAGAAATGTTACTAAGGGTGGTTCATCATAAAACTAACAGAAACGTTTGACACTTGATAATCACTACATATATCTAATATGTTATGCGCTTTATACTAACAGAATCAAATTGTGTATCAGTTCCTCTACTGCATCATGAGTCATTAAATATATTTCAAGGTACTTCAAAGATTGCAATTGTTTGTGCATATCGTTTCATACATCTCATTAAGCCATCTTCAAAACTCGAATGATTAGAAGCTAATAGACAGGAATTAACAATTTTGATATAATGTTGAGACAATATATATATATATATATATATATATCTTTGATAGGTGTGTTCTGTAAATTGATGTTGATTCTGCTCGGAAACAAACCTGATTCATATGAGGAAACAAGTTATCAGATACTGTAAATATATTCTATATATATTGTAAGTGAAACGGTAAATTGTCTGAACCATTTATAGACAGTTGTAGGCTGAATATATCATCAGCATCATATGAATTCCGTTACCATATTCAATCTGACTTCAAATGTTCTTATTGAAACTTTGCAAGTATATGTGTTTTAGATCAAGCAAATATGAAGGACATACAAACGCCATAACACTACCCTCCTTCCAGAGGTTAATGAATCTCTCATAGATACAAAGTGTGAATAATGATATATTAGTTTAAACATGATGCGTATTTTACATAGATTTAGAAACACTCATATCTAAACAACGTGCACAATATATTGACAAACGATATATTGTACAAATGTGTGAAATAATCGCACATGAAACAATTAATAATTATGAGTAAACAACCATGTATATACATTCATGGATGCAAGCATTTATAAAGCTATAGGAGAGGGTTCTGAAACGTTCTTGGCTTTAAGGTTATGACGGAAAGCCTGGTTCGAAGCTTAAACTTTCGAATTCTTTTACAGGGGTTATAAAAACTGAAGGACAGCTGAAATAAGTGTGCGAAGTTGAGAGGGGAATATGTTGTATAAAATCATAATTAACTGATCCTCTTATAAAGTTAAAGAAGTGATTTTCAATTCTCAAACGCAGGATAATGCTAATAATATAGCCTGACAGGATACACTAGCCCTACTTTGCAGAAAGAAGTGACGGCGGCCAGCTATGAGACACGAACTCACAACTCCGTGATTATGCGTTGCGGTGCTCTAACCGATTAAGCTAAACTACCCACTACAAATTCTTCTGCAAATTTAAGATGTATAGAAATCTCGCTTTATGAGACGCCATCATATGTTAAATTCAAATTACGATAAACGTAAACAAACAAACGAAGTTTGCTTTTAGAAGCGTTAAGATGTCTTGGAAAGTTAAAGAAGTGATTTTAAATTGTCAAACGCAGGATAATGCTAATAATATAGCCTGAACAGGATAAGCTACCCCTATTTTGCAGAAAAAAGTGTAGACGGCCACAAAGCCAGGAACTTTTCAGCTTCCCCTCGTATACATGCAAACAGCCATAGATATAAGGGAAAATGTGTGTAAACAACATTTCTTTTTAAAATCACAATTACGTATAGAACACAATAATTCATGTAACATGACTTGTACATTTAATGCTTCCTCTCATGTGCCTTACTTAAATAAAACTTTCCTTAAAACCCTCGCTGTACGAAGAACTGCTGTCTTCTGCATGACCCGTAACTTTTCATCAATTCCGATTCCATTTACGTAGTCTTCGAAGCTGTCCGTTATGCATCCCAATGCTCCAATCACCACAGGAATCCCTAAAACCTTCTTAAACCCCCCACAACTCTCCAACCATTTTCTTCCGGGACTCATACTTCTCCAAATTTTTCAGGCTCTTTATCTCTCATCTACTATATCCTGGGATGGAGATGTCGATAATTTAGGTCCCTTTTCCTTTCTTGTTGACAACTATACTCTCTGGCCTTGCTGCTCAATCATTCTATCACACCGAATGTCGAAATACCACAAAAGCTTAAATCTGTCATCCACTTGTCCCTCCTTTCGTTTCTGCTTTCGTTTCAGCTGCTGTGACAAACTTATATTTCTTGACTATCATCCGGCGGATAAATCTGGCAATATTATCATTTTGTACTCTACATGTGCCAAGTAAGCACATTATTATCATTATGATCATCAACGTCATTATCATCATCATCATCATCATCATCATCATCATCATCATCATCATCATCATCATCGTCATCATTATTATCGGCGATCAGGCAGGATGGTTACCGCGCCGAGCAAAATGCTTTGCCGCATTTCGTCCGCCTTTACGTTATGAATTCAAATTCCGCCGAGGTCGACTTTACTTTTCATTCTCTCGGGGTCGATAAAATAAGTACCAGTTGAACACTGAGGTTGATGTAATCGACTTACTCCGTCCCCCGAAATTGCTGGCCGTCTGCTAAAATGTGAAACCATCATTGTTGCTGCTTTTGTTGTCGTCGTCATCATCATCATCATCATCATCATCATCATCATCATCATCATCATCATCATCATCATCATCACCATCACCACCATCATCATCGTTGATGCCATTACATCTTCTATTATTACTGAGTTACTATATTTGTATTGATCATTGTGTCTCAACTTTTTTTTATTGTTGTGTAATCAAATACTGCAATGTATGCCTTGGGTAAGTGCAACGTCTGTCATTGTATTTTACTATTTTAATGCATTAGAATAGTCAACATTAATGTATGACAATGTTGTATAAGTGTATTAGTGTGGGTGTTCTGCATATATATTTATATGCGTTTTGTTTTCATCATTCCTAAATTCTCTGATGCTTATTGATTCTGTTTTCCATTAACACATTCTAGATATCTTTATTTCAAGGTCTTTGTATTTGGAATGCTTTTTCCTGTCTATTACTAGTACGTATTCGTTAAAACTATCACCCCAACTATCACAACCACCAGAACCACCACTACCACTACTATCAGTAAAAATAATAGGAAGAAAAAGAACAACATCAACAACAACAATAATAACAAGAACAACAACAATAATAATAACAACAATAGTAATGATAATAATAACAACAACAACAATAATAAGTAATGCCCTGGTGCAATACCAGGCAGTGGCTCTCATGGCTTTTGATCTTAACTTATTGGAATTGTTATGTTTTGTTTTGGTATAAAAGATGAGCTACATCAAATATTCTAGTCAGTACCACAGAGCTGCTTGTCAGTTGCTTGACCTTAACTAGTTGAGCATGTACCTTAGTGGCTGACAATATGTGCATCTCTGATCACGACCAGGAGTAGTGGGGAAGCATAATAGCTATGTGTTAAGAGGAATTCTTTGGGGTTTGGATAATTCACCTCTGGAAACAAGGGTGTTTCATTCATTATCCTTAAACAACCCTCATTCGCAGACCTTTTGAGTGGGATGGGCTACTCGAGCTGAAGTGAAGAAAATTCTTACAGGTTTCCCACCTGCAAGCTCATGTGTTGTCTACCTTGATATGAAATCTCCATGCTGCACACCTATGGTTCTGGCGCATATGCTTGGTATACGCTTATCAGGCAGGTAGTGATGATAGGTATACTGGGCTTTGTGTATTTGTACCCCAGTATCACTTTGATGGCATGCGCTACTCTCTCACTCAATAATGATAATAATATGTTTTTGAGAAGCGACTGAGGATGAATGTGGAACATAATCACGAGCTTGGTTGAAAAAAGGGTAGTTGAAATCAGAAGCAGAGAACGTTATTTACAACAGCTAAAAATAAAGCGCTGGAAACAACTAGAGAAGGTTGTGGCTAAATGTAGATTATGTGGAATTTGGGATGAAACAATAATACCTATCGTTGCAAAATGCCCGAGGTTAATCCACGGAGAATATAAGGAATGGATGTATGATCAAGTTGAGAAAGTTTTACACTGGATGCTTTGCCAGAAATGAGGGTTTCAAGCCCGGGTAGAAAATGTACTTACTTAGCAAACATACAAGATTTTGAGGGAATTTACATTTTAAACGGATTGAATATAACAAACCTGACATTACAATAATAGACAAAGAAAAGGATATTTGCTTTCTGCATGATCTGTCATGTAAAATTGATTCCAGGATTGTAAAAAAAAATATTAAAAAAAATAAAAGTTTCAGGTTGTAAGGATTTGGAATATGAAATGTGTAAAGATTATACCTGTGATAATTGGTGCATTAAGGACTGTGAGTGGTGACATAGACAATAATGAAGATTGGAATGTAATGTCCTGTAGAATTTCTAAAGACGATTTGCCTCTTAGGAACAAGAAAGATGATCAGTTTTGAACACTTTATGACTTAGTGAAATCATAGAGACGTCTAAGGTAGAAAGTACAACCGATGTGAATTCTATCAGGAATAAGAGAAACCCTGACTCAAGTCTAATAATAATAATGATAATAATAATAATAATAATACCACCATAGAAACCATCAAGCTAAAGGTATGTGCTAAAGCTGCCTGCATAGCAAGGTATGAAAAGCGCGTTAGATTCTTTAAGTACAACAACATGTTCAAAAATAACGCCCAAATGTTTTTACAGGAAGATAGGGAAGGGACTAGTTAAGCCTGTCCCATCAAAAGAAGAAGTGCAGGGATTTTGGAATAAAATTTGGGCAGAAGTAAAAACACACAATGAAAATCGATAGAATATCTACAGACTTAGACTACTTAGAGGAGCAAAAGTGGGAGGGTGTCAAGGTAGAAGATATAAGATCTGCTCTCAGGAGGTCAAGTAAATGGATGTCTCCAGTAAAGGATAAAATTCCTAACTTCTGGTTGAATGCCTTCCCAGGGAGCCATGAACTGCTAACAAAACTTTACAACAATGTTTTGCAACATCCTAATATGATACCATCTTGGCTAGTTTAACATTTCAACTTCCAAAATATGAAAAACAAATGAACAAAGAAATTATCGACCCATAACCTGCTTAACAACAATGTATAGAACGCTAACATCTGTCCTGACTGAATATACCTATAGTTTTTTTAATAGAAAGTATCAAATTCCCTAATGAGCAAAAAAGGATGTAAACGTGGATCTTATGGTTGTAAAGATCAGCTACTCATCAATAAGATGATCTTAGAAGATTGTCACAAACGCCGCAAAAGTTGGTCAATAGCCTGGATAGACTATAAAAAGGCCTTCGATAGCCTACCACATAGCTGGATTATGAAATGTCTGGAAATGTATAAAATAGTCTATAAGTATGAGATTATAGAGAACCGCACTGACTTTGAACAGTGACAATGAATCTCTAAATGCTGAAGATGTAAGAATTTCATGTAGCATTTTCCAGGGTGACTCACTATCACTACTTCTCTTTTGTCTAGCCTTAATACCTCTCTCAAAATTGCTCAATGATGCACAGTACGGTTTGATGAAAATATAAATTATCTCATTTACATGGATGATTTAAAGCTATTTGCAAAAATATGACCTACAACTCAAAGGCCTACTAGCGATTGTTAAACAATTAAGTGATGACATCAGAATGCAATTTTGCCTCGATAAATGTGCAGAAGCTACCTTTATCAAAGGAAAATTGACAGAAACCTTTGAGCGAGATGATCTACTCGACCTGGAGAAAATTTTAACTAGGCCCCACCTGCAAGGTCATGCGTTATTCATCTTGATATGAGATCACTATGTCGCGCACATGTGGTTGTGATACATGTGCCCGGTGTACCCTTATCAGACGTGTAGTCATGATGGATATGCTGGGCTTCGCATACTTTGCCCCAGTGTCACTTTGATCACATAAACCGCTCTCTCCCTCAATAATAATGATGATGAAGAAGAAGAAGAAGAAGAAGAAGAAGAAGAAGAAGAAGAAGAAGAAGAAGAAGAAGAAGAAGAAGAAGAAGAAGAAGAAGAAGAAGAAGAAGAAGAAGAAGAAGAAGAAGAAGAAGAAGAAGAAGAAGGGCAACAACAATAACAACAGTTTGGAAGGGAAGGGATCCTGGAACATAATTAATATTATAACTATTAACTGATACAGAACAGTCATGAATTACTCGTTTTCCTGATTAGGTTGGCCCTTCTCTAAGAAGGATATCAATTTATTCGATAACAATTAGGGCTTTGTAAATGAAAGATCATGTTCTCTTTTAGGTTCAGAATAGTTTTCTTTTCTTTTTTTTTTTTCAAATCAATTCGGGGAAGAGGTCTCAAGTGTTGACAACCAGTATAATTTGCGACTGGAACTTCATAATTACCAAAGTAGCAAACAGTTCTATTGCAATCATTAATGTTATAATTACTTCCTTTAGCTTTAGGCAATTCTGGGTGCGACTCAGAATTAACATATGGAAGACAAATGAGTACATATAGCTATTAGTAATTATTCAAACTTATTCACATGGATAATCAAGAAAAGTGTATTAATTAATGAAGGTGATGAAATGTGATTAATTAACAGAATATTACAACTGAAGGCATTACTTGTTTTTGTTTTTGTTTTTGTTTTCCTTTTAATGGGTGTTACTACTTTTATTATTTTTTTCTACTTTTTATACGATTTATGTAATCTTGTTGGCCTAAACGCATCAGTGCTTTTTGTGAAGATAACACATACTTTTATGCGGTATATGAAACCTTTAACGTGTTTTTTTATTAATGCATTGATTTCCAGGTTTGTTTGCATATGTGAAAGTGCGTACGTATTTTCTATCATCTATACCCGCTTGTCTTTACATATTTCCTTTTACAGAAGTATGCTTGTAGTTATGTACATCAATTACGGTGTTTCCACATACAAGTATTTACTATGGATTTGTTTCAATGACTGTCTTTATTCTGAATATACTCACATTGATTAGAAGTTACGGGGAAGACTGCACAGTGAGAAAGTTTCCTTTGAAGGACATTTCAAAAGATTTTTGACTATTCGATCGCGGGAAATTTCGAAGTGTTGTAATTGTTACCTCGAGGACACATAAACACCATATATCTTCGCAGCCAAAAGTCTACTTTTAGAGAATTTTTTTAAAAAATACATCAAATTTTGTTTGAATTTTTATTAAGATGTTGTTATTGTTGTTTAGTTATACACTACGTGGAGGTGCAATGGCCCAGTGGTTAGGGAAGCGGACTCGCGGTCATAGGATCGCGGTTTCGATTCCCAGACCGGGCGTTGTGAGTGTTTATTGAGCGAAAACACCTAAAGCTCTACGAGGCTCCGGCAGGGGATGGCGGCGAACCCTACTGTACTCTTCCACCACAACTTTCTCTCACTCTTACTTCCTGTTTCTGTTGTGCCTGTAATTCAAAGGGTCAGCCTTGTCACACTGTGTCACGCTGAATATCCCCGAGAAGTACGTTAAGAGTACACGTGTCTGTGGAGAGCTCAGACACTTACATGTTAATTTCACGAGCAGGCTGTTCCGTTGATCGGACCAACTGGAACCCTCGACGTCGTAAGCGACGGAGTGCCAACAACAGTTATACACTACATCAACTCACTGATAATTCTTTTTGCAACAGGGAAGCCGAAGAGAGTGGTGCTTGTGATTTTGACTATTGGCATTCCTGTTGCCGTTCTTGCTGTTTTTGTCGGTGATACGTTTCGTGATTTAACTGTCCTTGTTCTTGATTTTGCTGTTCTACAGTTTATTGTTGTTGCTCGGCGGCGGTGGCGGTGGCGGCGGTGGCGGCGGTGACGGCGGTGGCGGCGGTGGCGGCGGTGGCGGCGGTGACGGCGTGGTGTAGGTGAGGTTTTCAAGATTGCACTGACAGTGGTGGTTTAGGTGTTGTGACTAGTTGGCGAAATATTTGCGACCCCGTTGTGCCTTCAGATAAAAAATTGGATGTTGCAGTTCTTGGTCTTTCTTTTGTCTTCTATACACCGTAAATAAAAGACCCCTAGAATCTTCTTATTTCATTACACGATGCAGTTGACGAATTGGAAAGGCCTGTGGCATAGGGGAAAGTGTACGTATGCGTTCGCCAATTTCTGTTTCAGGAAGCTGTGTAGCAGGACAAGTTTTCAGTATAGTGGTTGTGTCAACTCTTCTGATCTCTGGTTTCTGCTGATGTTACTGCCGCTACTGTTGGTTTTCATGATGAATATTATTATAGTGAGTGTAGTTAGTGCAAAAGCCGTCCCAGTCTCTCGTCCATCAAACTTTTATTGGTCTGGTGCAACAAGTGGCACAAACCCAGTAATGATCAGGATGCAGAATTTGTCTCGAGTTACCTTCTCTTTGATGAACAGCTAAAGAGTCGAAGGGCTCCAGCACCAACACTTTTTTCTTTCTATCCTATTGGCAATAGAGAAGCATGCGATGGGGACAGGAAGACGAATCTGCCGGTAGTTTTCAGCTTTGACCCTGCACACAGGAGGCTATACGGCGGGATGATCGTTATGAAACTGTATCTTATTGAACCCATATATATATACTTATAAACATGCGTGTGTATGTGTGTGTGTGTGTGTGTGTGTGTGTGTGTGTATACATTCATATATACATATATTTACACACACACACATACTTATGTATACGTATTACCGTTCTGCTACTGTTACATTCATCACTGAAATGGAGAATATGCCATGGTTTCCTTAATTGCTTTGGCTGTTTATGTCAACTCAAGTAGATATAAAGCTTTACTCAAAAGGACATCTAAGATGTGACATCTACAGAGAAAAAGAGGCAGCGAGAGAGAGAGGGGGGAGGGAGAGAGTAAGAGAGAGAGAAAGAGAGAGAGAGGGAGAGAGAGAGAGAGAGGGAAAGGGAGAGAGAGAGAGAGGGAGAGGGAGAGAGAGAGAGAGATGACAGCACTAGAACTAGCTTTGTAATAATTTCTGTTGATACATATTTCCCGAAATACTGTCCAAGTACAAGGACATTTAAATGGAAAGAAGCGGTATTTTCTTGAGTCGAGCGTCCTATAGTGTCTCTGCATAGCTGCCAGACCTGATATAATCCCTCGGCAAAGGCCGGATCCTACATATCAATGATTGACTACCACAATTAATATCTTACTAAGGAAATCAAAGCTCAAGCTTGCCAATGAATCCATGTTAAAGACATGTCCAAAATAATTGCAAACCTGAAGGAGATATACTAGTTCCAAATTTTCTCTGAGCAGAGTTCATATCGATGTATAAATCTCAGGACTCTAAGTTAGCTTTATCTGACTCGGTGAATCAAACAATAGGGTTTTTAGCTTCACTGAACCCTCCTGAATTGCTACCATAGTGGGTGAGTGGCAAATGTACATCAAAGATGTTGCCCTCATTGTTTTTTCATATATATACATACATACATGCATACATACATACATATATGCATGCATATATATATATATATAATATATATATATATATATATATATATATATATATATATATATATATATATATATATATATATATATATATATATATATATATATATATATATGCATATATGCATGCATGTCTTTGGCGATAAAAAGAGACACATCTGATGATGAAAAAATGTTTTCGTGCCTCATAGAAGCCACAATTACAACGGTTTAACGGTTTGTGACAAACATCATAATTTCATTTGAAGAATTCCTTGATCAATTTAACATCATATTTTATTTCGCCTAGTCTATTGTATACTATATTATAATATTCCTGAGCTGGTAACAACAGAAATGTGTTGTTCTGAGCTTGTAACATAAAACGTGTTTTGTACGAATTTAACGTATACTGTATGCGAAAAATTGTTGCAATGAAAATTGTGAAAAGTTACTAATTAGAAATATAATTCGTTTATAGTAATTATATCAATTAGTACAATATTTCTTTTAAAAATTTCCCAAGAAATGTCAAAGAGTGTACGAGAATTTTTTTTTTTTATTCGATAATTTATGTTCTGTGTAAGTTTTACGTCATATTTTTTTAATAGTTTTTCCGATCGTTGATATTTTTTGTTCATTCTGATGAAAATCCAAGATATTTCAATTTGCTACGATGCAAAAGGAAATAAAGAGAATCTATTTACATTCTGGGTCAAAATTTTTTTTTAAATGTTTTCTTTTGGAAGAAATAAATTTAAAATATTGTGATTTTGTCTAGTATATACACATGTGTGTGTATATGTGTATACGCACAAAGATACATGTATGAATACATATGCGTGAGAATGTATGTATATATGTATACATGCAAGATAGAGTCATGAACACGTACTATAATAATTACTATATACAAAATGCGATATCATAACCAGATAAATTCAGATTCAAAACGAGTTTACGTGCAAATATACGTGTGAATATGTCTGTGTGTAGGTGTGAGTATACTTGTATGTGGGTGGGTGATCGTATTTGTGTGTGTGTGTGTGTGTGTGTGTGTGTGTGTGTGTGTGTGTGTGTGTGTGTGTGCGTGTTTTTATGTGTTTTGTGTGTGGGTGTGTACTCGTATGTGTATGCCAGGGATTGTGTAGTAACTTTTGGTGGAAAAATTTTACGGTGAAATTTAGAAGGTCGTAGATAAAATACATACTTAGGAAAAACTGCAGATTCTAGCATTCAAACACTACACATGCATTTAGTAAGTTGTATTGATAATTTTGTTTTCATTATATAGCTGCTTACCTTGCGAACTTAGAATTTATTTTAGTTATGTGGTACTATTGCAAATTAGCTGATAGTTCATACACTATCTCAATACACTTCATATTTACTACGCCTGGCGAAATGCTTAGCGGTATTTCGTCTGCCACTGCGTTCTGAGTTCAAATTCCGCCGAGGTCGACTTTGCCTTTCATCCTTTTGGGGGTCGATAAATTAAGTACCAGTTACGTACTGGGGTCGATATAATCGACTTGATCCGTTTGTCTGTCCTTGTTTGTCCCCTCTGTGTGTAGCCCCTTGTGGGCAGTAAAGAAATAGGTATTTCGTCTGCCGTTACGTTCTGAGTTCAAATTCTGCCGAGGTCGACTTTGCCTTTCATCCTTTTGGGGTCGATAAATTGAGTACGAGTTACGCATCGGGGTCGATCTAATCGACTGGCCTCATTCCCTCCACAAAAATTTCGAGCTTTGTGCCTAGAGTAGAGAGGAATATTTATATATTACCTGAGCAAACAGAACTACATCTCATAATGCAAGGAAACGGTTGTTTGATTAAGTACCTGCAAGTCTGGATAACTACGTTGCGTGTAGTGATTGAAGATTAATGTCAACACGTTCTCCTTATTGACTCCAATTTTTTTTCATTTTTCTATTCACATATGACCGAAGCCTAAGAAAAGACCTGGAAGTACGTATATTTCTACTACTGGATAGTACAAGGTGAAATTTGAAGGTAGACTAGCTTTATACTGTACTATGTACTTAACAGAGTATTATATATATTTACTTCGAGAAAAAAGCTGTACACGACATGTCTTTTACTATGGTAATTAAAGAGGTCTTTTGAATAAAAACCAAAAACTCTCTAACACCTAGAGTTGGTTACTGAGTTTGGATGTTGGGAATATATGCATTCTTTGGAGGCATATAATTAATCAATGCGTTAGACTTGTACACTAATCTACGTGTTAATCATATGCAGAAACACAATTATATATTTTTCTTCTTTATTTTTGTACACTTTCTTTCTCCTTGTCACTATTTACTAACAGTCTCTACCACAGCTTCTTCCCACGAATATGTGTAACTGTATTTATTGTGTTAACCTTCAAGTAGAAATGAATATTTATGAAGATGTATATGATAAGAGCATTAATATGTCATCTTAAAATTTCTTCTAGTTTGATTTATTTGCTCATAAATTTCAAAGGTGAACGTCTTATGCTAATTTGTATGATTACCAATTTTGAATGACTGCGAATAATTCTTAAGCTAAGATAAAGATTTTAATCTTTTATACTATTAAGGTGGCATTTTTAATTGTTCGTTTTCATCTATTTCTTCTGTGAACAATGAAATAATACAAATAAAGGGAAAATACTTCACCTGTAACAGTGATTAAATTAAATCAGAATCGAAATGCGTGGGTGAATCTATAAAGTTAGAGAGACTAGCTCCAAGTCTTTGGTTGAATCATTCTACGTTCTGAATCCAAATTCTGCTAGGGGTGGTATTACCGTTGATACTTCCACGATCGATAATATAAGCGCTTGCCAAATATTAGCATCGATTTAATCGACTATACTTTACTTTCCTAAAAAAAAAAAACGCATAAACTTGTGTTTCTAAGAGATCACAGTATAGAATCACGTATTTTACTTCTACCATAAAAATTTTAATCATTTGAATTTAAGTCAACAGAAGCTGATGAATTCAATTTAAATACGTGTGTGTATGTGTACGTACTTGTGTGTGTGTGTGCGTGAGTGTGTGGAGGTGTGTGTATCAGTGTGTTATATGTTCTTTAGTTGTCATGAAAGAGTGGGATTGCAGAACAACAGAATAGAAAGATGGGCGGTACCAATAGCTCATTACTTTAAGAAACGATAGCAAGATTTTTTGTCTTTTTTTTTTTTTTTGTACATTTGCTGAATATTCGAGTTTAGAAAGAGCAATGTTCAGTTTCTATGGATATAACTTGAATAAAATTATATCTCATTGACGAAGAACAAAAAAACAAATCTACACATATCCAGAGATTCTTTTCGTCTTTCACGGAAAGTGAAAAAACAATATTAGTCAATTATTGATATTGTTCCCTATGGAAATTTTTATTTTTCATTAGTATTTCACTGTTCTCTGTATCAAATATGTTGTCCCTCTCTTACCTATGGTAATAAATGATAGTAATAATTCAGCATGCACAAACGTAGAAAACCCAGCACAAAGCAAAGCTAACGTCAGAAATAAAGCACACACAATCTAACGTGAAATATTGCCTGTGCTTACGTACAAGTGAGTGACTGTGTATATCAGCGTGTTAGTTCGTTTGCGTGAGGTACAATGTTTCATATGGTAGATTGTACACAAAGGTTGATAATACACAGATGTGGTAAATGTTTTAATGTACATAGGTGCACATTTACACTTGAATGTGAAACACTGACAGAGTTAATATTCAATTACGTTTCTGCACAGTTTATGGTCAAATCCCACATTCGAGGCTGTCATCAATTTACTTCTCCGTAGAACGCTATATTCAATTAAAGCCAATTAGAGGAGAGGATTAATTCGACTAATATGTATATATATATAAATTTATATAAATAAATATATATATATATATATATATATATATATATATATATATATATATATATATATATATATATATATATATATATATATATATATACACATACATGCATATATACGCACACTCACACACCCTCACACACACACACTCACACACACACACTCACACACACACTCACACACACACTCACACACACACTCACCCACACACGCACGCACACTCACACGCATATACATATATATATAAGGGTACATCAGTCTTTTGGGTCATTTGTATGTAAAAATAAAAAGAAAAGTTATATGAAAACAAATTGCTACGAATAATTTTAAAATATTGAGTCAGTTTATTACTCCTATTGAATGAATCCGCCATTTGCATCAATGGCTGTTTCAATGCAGAGTGGGCAGTGTTGACATGCCCGAATCACATGATCTTCAATTTTGGACATAGTGTAGGTTATGGCGGACTTGAGGAATTGTACCTTGCTATGGGGGTGTTGATCTATCTATCTATCTCTCTTTCTCTCTCTCTCTCTCTCTCTCTCTCTCTCTCTCTCTCTCTCTCTCTCTCTCTCTCTCTCTCTCTCTCTCTCTCTCTCTGGTACTCATCCTTGCTTGGGTTGTGCTAGCCTTAAGACACACACAGGGGTGTACAAATCAGTAGTCTTCATCATATAAATTGATTTAACGTTCCCGGTTTTGATTGCCGAGATATATTAAATTACTACAAGCATTCGTGATTTACCGTTCATTGAAAATCATGTAAGGTATGAACCCCGCCAAGATAACTTGTCATTGAATCACAACATCAAGACTTATTGATCATTAATGTCAGATAATTCAATAACTCTGAGGGAATTTCTTCTCAACCAGATAAATAACACACATTGACAAATACACTGTTAAACTCATCGACTGGATCGGTGATCCAGAGACTGTTTGTCATATCAAACGCATACCTGAAAGTCCCACAGAATTTTTCCAAGGACTATGGAATAAGCAAGCGTTCATTGATTTGTAATTCTTTCATTGAAAAATCATTGCTAAATGAGAACTTGGACGAATGATGGTTATTATAGAGCAGAAATAGAGGATTGTTTGAGTAGATAAAGGTATACCAAATTCTCTTTGTTCGATTTGTACTTTTTTGTATAGAAAGGAAAGGAAAACATAATATTCCATCCAAAAATAAAAGTATTTTAATAAATCAAAAAATATCAAGTAGATTATGTCTGGGAGATAACACTTTACTGAAAGTATTCACCCTAACTTCTTCCACGACGTCAAGGTGGTTCTGGAATCTGGCGCATGTGTTCCTTACAAAGTCCCCGGTAACGTCTTCTAACACCTCCTCGATTTTGGCCGCCAACTGTGCCCCACATTTAGTAATCCATAGGATTACATACTGGGGAATAAGGGGACTAGAAACCGGGGCTGTGAAAGTTATAACAATTCTCCCAACTAAGAGCTTTTGTGTTCAGTCTGGCTGCATGGCGCCTTGAGGGAATATATATCTGCTAACAAAAGGCACCACGTAGTGTCTTGTTGAAATTTTTACGTAATTCTTTTGGTACGTAATTATTAGACAGACATACAGACAGACAGATAGATAGAAAAGTATGTTGTACATATGCAGAAATATATGTATGTATACATTCATGTGGTGTGGTGTGGTGTGTGTGTGTGTGTGTGTGTGTGTGTGTGTGTGTGTGTGTGTGTGTGTGTGTGTGTGTGTGTGTGTGTGTGTGTGTGTGTCTGTCTGTCTGTCTTTCTGTCTGTTTGTGTGCCTGAGTGTATGTGTCTGAGTGTATGTGTATGTGTATGTGTGTGTATGCGAGCTGAAGACGTTTAAATTCGTGGCTGAAATTTGTAAGAGTATGAACGTTGGTAATGGTTATGTTGTTTCCATCCTACATAAGAGAATGTGTGCAACGTACTTTAATATTATTTGACTGAACTATGATGTGCAGTAACATTTGTTTAGCTACTTCATTAAGTGAAGTGATTGATTGTTTGTATGCCTAGTGGAGCCATAAAATCCAATATTTTAAATTAAGTCAATACTTTTACAATGTAAATATTTTAACTGAGGCGGTGGTTTGAAAGATCTCTTAGAGAGAGGCAAAATAGCATGCAATCCTTTACTTTTCAATTGAAATCTTATCAGCGGCAATTTTCATTTTGATCCTTTTTGTATCAGTCAAGTTTCGGAGATAATATAACCAGTCAGCTAAGTCCACCGAATAACTTACGCGTTAATGTGTTTAATATGGTAAGCATATTATAAGTAAGTCACCGCAAGATATATTTCTTTCGGGCTCCCTCACATTTTCGATGTTACGCAAAAGAGTTTAATTGGAGTATTGGCCAGTTCAATACCTACAATGACTACTTGTTTCATCGCAGGCTGAAGTTTAATGATTTCCATCCATAACAGAACACGTAGTCAGTGTCAGATTTTCAGTTTTATCAATAGCCAGTGTAATGTATGTGTGTTTGCGTGTTAACATGTATATATATATATATATATATATATATATATATATATATATATATATATATATATATATATATATATATATATATATATATATATATATATATATATATATTTATATAAAGGGCATTATTACAGAAAAATAACAACGCCACACGGTGGACTTCTCAAAATAACCACGTTTAGTACCTAATGCGAGGAAAAAACAACCAACAGACTGGCTTCTTGATAAAATTCTTGTAAAAGAGTTTTATCCTTTTTTTAAATTTATTTATATATATATATATATATATATATATATATATATATATATATATATATATATATATATATATATGTATACATATATGTGTGTATATATATGTGTATATTTAATAAACCTACAAGACTTGGTGAAAGCGCTAATTTATAATTTTGCTTTTGTTGAAATATGTGAACGGGATATACAATGAAAATGTGTGTTACTGAAAGTTCTTGATCTCCTAAAATAATTTGAATTTATAAAAGAGATAAATATTTTCTATAAAAAAATGAATTGAAAATATCATAAAGGTGTTCCTGTACATTTCTGTAATTGCACGTCAGCTATATTCTTGTTTATATAAATATTTTTTGTATAAAAATTGTGACTTTTCACAATTAGATCTGAGCAGTAATGGCAGAAAATAATGATTACATCTAATTAAGCAGTTTTGGGTTGCATCAGTATATTCGATTTGAAAATTTAATATAATTTGCTCTAAAAGACATAATTAGTTGAGCTAAAAGTAACGGAAAAAGATCAATATGTTTAGAAAAAGTAGCAAGTTTTCATTGTTTTAAATTGACTTTTCGTATATTCCTTATATTGAAATTGTAATTAAAAATAACCAAGTAAAATGAAACCAGGGAGATATATTTTTCTTAAGCTGCATTGTTTTACAGAAGAAATGTATTTGTGGTACAGCAAATAGAAATTGTCAGGTGACGGAGTTTCAGTTTTTACTCACTGAAATATAATACATAAAGCTATTATAATCATGAGCAGTGTTTTTCCCACATTAGAAATAAATACATAATCATCAGTCATGAAAAATAACTCAGTCTAATGAGAGGAGGTGGGTTCCATAAAAAAAAAAGTAAACACTTTCCAAACGTTTTGCAGAAAGGTGTGGATGGCAAACATTTGATTTTTTCTTTCGTTAAAAGGCATTAAATTTGTAAATAATCAAATATAATGCATGCTGCTAAAGAATCATGAGGTCAAAGCTTATGACAACTGCACTGGAGATCACAAATTGCAATGGTCGAATACAAAATTACAAAGATGAAAACGATTAGTTGAGGTAAATGCTCAACTACTGAAATAGTGGAAAATAGTTGAGAATATTGATGAAAGAATAACTTCTAGTAAGATAAGTTTCCGCATAATTCTGAAATGTTTGAAGTAAATTTATCTTTCAATCATAAAGAATACCGCTTTACGTTTCATCTTTTAATGCCTAAATCTATGTCATAGGTTCGCAGTAGATGCTTAGTCATGATGAACATGACTATTGAAGGAAACAAAATAAGATATTAAGTATATTTCAACTCAAAGATCTTTAAAACCCACCCCAATAGCGATGCTAATTTTCTTGAACATCACCAAAAACAAAAGGAATATATACATATCACAGAAACACTAAAGAACACCGAATCTTTACTCCTGGATAACTAAACTGTAACTTGTACGTATGTTGCAAATGATACATGACAAATAAATCACGGTCAGCATACATTTATTATAACCAAATCTGCATATAAACATCTAGCAAAACGGCATGACGCTTTACGGGGTAATTTTCATTCAATAAACACATTAATTCCGATGACATTGGCAAAATATATCTCTCTGTTGTCACTTACACCGTTAATAATTGGTTTCGTCTTCATGTTTTCCAGTGAGCCTGTTGAAGCCCGTGTTGCAAGTTTACTACATTGTCTATACCGATGCTGTATTGCTTGTAAAATCAATGATATTTCCTATCCTCTCCAAATTGAAATGTAAAACAAATTGTGATAAAAACACTCCAATTATGTCTCTAGCGCAACATGGGTTCTGGTTAAAGCTATGAAATTTAATCACTTTGGTTAAGAGATAAGCACGCATATGAATAGATTACACTACTGTAACATTGAATTAGTAATCGGATTACCGAGCAACTGAATGAGCTACGGCTGTATGAGTGTGTTGTGTGTGTATGTATGTTTATATAAACAGGTATTATAAGGATAACAAATATCAGCATAGATATTATACTCCTGTTATTATTAATCTGGAGAAGAGAAACATAGGGATAAGTGAGTGTTTTGATTTAATGACACAGTTCTGACTTTGACTAACTTTCTTACTAAAGCTAAATATCAGTTTCAAATTCGGCACAAGGCAAGCAATTTTATAGGAGGGGTAAGTCGATTACATCGACCCAAACGTTCAACTGGCTCCTATTTTATCAACCGCAAAATGTTAAAAGCAGTCCTCAGCGGAATTTGAACTCAGGGCATAAAAACGGACGAAATGCCGCTAAGCATTTGCCCGGCGTGCTAACAATTCTGCCTGCTTATCGCCTTATTACATGAAAATATTAATATTTATCTCTTTCATAGCAGAACATTTTAAATTGCTATTTATGCATAGGTATCAACTACGAGTATATATCTCTATTTAAGTGAATTTCCGAATAGCAATGAGGAAGATCAACATGGCGAATTAAGGTGGATACATAATTAAAGATTTAAGTGTATATTTTCTTTTGATATGCATTTTATATTCTATATATTTCTATTAGATGTGTAATTTGCGTAAATGTTATCATTTATACGTCTGTGCTTCTTTTCTTCTTCTTCATGCTTGTTAGTATATATTTTTGCCCGTATGAACCTTTAGAGAAGATTATAGTGTATTAACATAGTGATTAGAAATTATATTTTATAGTTACTCGAGATATGCAGTTTTTTCCAGTGCTATATATTTGCATTTTAAGTATATTGATATATAACATTGTAATTGATAAATATCACTATGTCTTACATTGTTAAATATGGACGACAATATGTTATAATATTAGTAAACTATTTTGCTCCCGTTCAATTTAGGCCACAAGAAAGAAAATGAAGCAGCAGTATATACAAGTATGCTCTTCTCGCAAAGTCCTCTATATACTTTTATTCAATATATATGAGTGAGCGTGTGAGAGAGAAAGTGAATGAGAGAAAGTGTGTGTGTGTATGTGTGTGTGTGTGTGTGTGTGTGTGTGTGTGTGTGTGTGTGTGTGTGTGTGTGTGTGTGTGTGTGTATGTGTGTGTGTGCGCGACTGTGTGTAGGTTAGCGTGTGTCTGTGAGAAGGACATGGCAAAATCATTCGTGTCGGCAACAATGCTTTGAGTTATTTCGTTGTGGCTGACTGTGTTTCCAGACGGTCGCGTTCAACTATGGCAATTCCTCCTTCCTAAGTCGATAAAATATTTCCTAGATGAGTATTATGTTCATTCTCAGACCAATCAGTGAAGCTTACTACTCTTTGAGGGATAATTCTGATTACCGAAAAGCCTATCAGTTCAACTTATTTCTCCGCACTAGCACGTGCATACACAGAAACGCGCGCGCACACACACAGGGAGAGAGCGAGAGAGAGAGTGGAAAAATCTACTGTCTACTTTACAACAATCAACAATACAACAAAGCATTATTATTTTAAAATTCATTGGACTTTATGTTGGATTAAAACCACGGTAATATATGTTTGAACCTATATGTCATTATCTGTTCTGTAAACGTCTGCATTCCACCGATTAATAATTAAATTTATAACATATCATTTCCTCAATTATTAACTATTAACATGTCTTTATCAACACGGCATAGTTCATTCAAAACGCTCCGAGTGACTGCTTTTGTAATATTTGATTTCCAGCATGTGCACAAATGTACAAATTTCAGAGAAAGCACACTGCCGATTATATTTATCCTAGTGGTTCACTAGCTTGTATTTGTACTGGAAGCATGTACCCAAATCGAATAGTCTTCATGTGAATTAAATGTACAGAAAAAGTAACTAAACATTCGTAGCATTTAATCTTCCACACTATATAAATCCACGTGCTTCAATGTTTGAAATATTAAAAAATGAACACAGCCTTAGCCTAAAGTCTTACATAGAAACAATATCCAACAGATTACTCATATCCGAACCAAGTTAATCTCTTTAGATCAATATTCCCCAAATCTTTAATAAAAGTTAAAAGCGTTTGGGCTAATGTGCACAAATTGTTATACCCATCCTACCATTTTCTGGAGTTTAATCACTTTTTTTGTTATGCCTTGTTGAAATAATCTGATCTCTTATAAGTTAATGCTATTCTTTCTTTTCTAGCTCTGGATATATGTTGCTAAATAAAGATTCGTTTAACGTGTATTTCTCATAATTACCCATCCAGAAATGGTATTATTTTTGGATGATTAATCCTAATTTATATCCTCGATTATTCACGCAGCCAATCGTATTTCAAACACTTTGTCAATGTTTCTTCTTCACGACAGTACGAGTTCGTCTTCTTATTACAAATTAGACGTTCAGACGTTCTTCGCAAATAATTGCTCATGAAATATTTCCTTCGTATTGAAATTATTCTCACACTGGTGACTGCCATGTTTCTGCATATATATATATATATATATATATATATAAACTCGGGGAGAGCGTGACAGCAGGTTGTCCTCAGAGAAGAACACCCCTTTAGGCAAGTGTTTCGGCCCTTAACTCCTGACACTCTAGGGAAGGGGGGCGGGCCACATACAAGTCAGTCATGATTCCTGGATGTCCACCTGCTGTCCGTTTTAGTACGCCTTAGGTAGGATTGGTTTCCCAGGTTTCTAGCACTG
>NC_142928.1:125164830-125277330 GCF_046866305.1 Octopus bimaculoides
AAGCGATTTGAAAGTTTTGTTGTGTTTCGATTCGTAAAGTATGTCAAGAAATCTATATTGCAGCACATCGTTCTAACCATTAACACAACGTATAAGCCATTAAAAATCCAACGAAAGAGGGCCCTGTTTGTTACGTCATACTGTGCAAAGTGAATTAATCCATTCTACCTCTATATGCAACAAGCCTGAAATTTTTTGAGGGGTGAGGGAGGGGGCTAGTCAATTACGCTGACTGGTACTTTTTTATCGACCACGAAAGGATGAATAACAATGTCGACCTCTGCAGAATCTGAACTCAGAACGTATAGAAAGATGACATACTGCTAAGCATTTTGCCTGGCGTGGTAACGATTCTGCCAGTTTACCACAGACAATTTTTTAAATAATCCTTTTTATCGTAGACTGAAGACCTGAGAATTTGGTTGAGGGAGAAAGTCGATTGCAATAATCTCGGTGATCAACTGGTACTTTTTTCATCGACTCAGGAAGCGTGAAGGACAAAGTCGACCTCGGCAGGATTCGAACTCTGTTACCTGAAATAATGAAACGATAAAAGAACATTATAAATCGTAATCCAGAATACCATTCAATTACAGGATGGCCACGTCGAGAATATCTTTCATCACATGTATAATCACCATACTTTAATCTGGCTCTAAATAGCTATAACAATATTAACAGTATCTAGGTCACAAACCCGAAGTAATCCTCTTAGAAATATCACTTATACTCAATCACATCGATCTGCGTTAAATGAGTGGGAGAATCTATGTCTGAAAAAAGCGAACGTTCATAAGGTTACGTTTTTGATCATAAATTTCCTAGACGATGGCTGAACTTAAGCTAAGACAATAATATCAGAAAATATTACGTCATGTTGATGTTTTGTTCAATAGTAAGTTTTTAACTCAGCTAAAGAAATACTCGTTTAATAATTTCTCTAGTTTTTTCTGTCAGGATTCAAAAAGGTTTCCATCTTACCTTACATATGTGAGGATCTTTGTGTTTTTAACTCAAGCTAGAATTACACACTTGTATAGTTTTTTTAGCAACTATTACATATTAAATATATCAATGCACCTTGTATGCGTCATATGTGTTTGTGCATGTGTGTGTGTGCATCTATTCATAAGTTGTCAATATCAAATGAGTATGAGGTAATCCTGTTCAGTCTTTTCAATGCTTACTATATTAGTTTTGGTTGCGAAATAATTGCATGCCGATATAAACATGCCCTCTCTCTCTCTCTCTCTCTCTCTCTCTCTCTCTCTCTAGCTCGCTCGGTCACTCGCTCTCTTCCTTTCTCTCTCTCTGTATATATATACATACATATATATATATACATATATATATATATATATATATATATATATATATATATATATATATATATATATGTATATATATATATATGAATATATATATATATATATATATATATATCATACATAGAAAGATAGATAGATATATCGGCTTGTATTTGGGACATTTTCAAAGGGGAGATCAGTTTCAACTTTTTATTGTCGTTGTTTAGACTTTTTATTCATCTCAGTCATTATACTATATATGTGTTACTCTGTGAGTGTGTGTGTGTGTGTGTGTGTGTGTGTGTGTGTGTGTGTGTGTGTGTGTGTGTGTGTGTGTGTGTGTGTGTGTGTGTCTAGTTATGGTGGGGTAGAATATGAACATTACATTTTTCGACTACTTGTGTGTTCTTTTAAAACATTGTCACCATAGTAACAGGAAATTAATTTATTAGCTTTTCAATTTGATTATCATATTTTAAAATATTTATTTTATTCAATCCTAATTTCTATATGAAAGTTCCCTGAGATATTAAATTCATTGATGTTCGCAAAATTTCTCGGACACTAAACTAGTTTGTCATAATTTATTAAAGCTTGCCACGTTAGTCTTCCAGTTTAAACAGGATAAATTTTAATTTTTACCTAATACGCAGCTCTTTGCATTGCATCTATATCAAACAAAAATGTGTTTCAGCCATTTCTACTGTGCAGAACCATTGCTACAACATATACATGAAAAAATTAGAAAAAAATATCAAATAAAAAAAAATAATGAGATATCTTAAATTTTTATCTTTACTACAGGGGAATCATGCAAGGGGACCGCTTTCAAACGTTTTATTCCGACAGTTCGATTTTTGCTCTTATTTTTTAATGTCAGGTACTTATTTTATTGGCTCTTTTGACGAACCGCCATGTCACGGGGCATTAATAACCCAACACTGTTTGTTAAACGCAAGGGGAGTATATAAAAAGACAAAGACACCTACACACACAGGCATATACACACATGTATGTATGTATGTATTTAAAGAATGTGTGAAGCCGGAACAGTGAAAGAAGGTACCAAATAAACAACAAAATGAAGAGAAAACAAAACAAAATTACACTTTTACCTTGTATTTCTATATTTCGGGGTGAAAACTCCTTCTTCGGGGCATTTGGAAAAGCGGTTATAGGAGAAAGTTTGTTGCTAAACATCTAAGTAACAAAATTTATCCAACCACCGCTTTTCCGAATGTCCTGAAGAAGCGGTTTTCACCCCAAAATATAGAAATACAAGGTAAAAGTGCAAATTTGTATTATTTTCTCTTCATTTTCTAGTTTAATTTGTACCTTCTTGCACTGTTCCGCTTTTACACAACTACATTTTTTAAAGTTATACCCGACAATGCTTCACAAAATCTCTCTCTCTCTCTCTCTCTCTCTCTCTATATATATATATATATATATATATATATATATATATATAAAGCACGATTTATTCATGATCAGAAGTGTTTGAAAACAGGTACAGCTGTGTATTTATACATATATATATATATATATATATATATATATATATATATATATATATGCACACACACACACACACATATATGAGAGAATTCTTTTAATCCTGCAGAATCCCAGGCTGTCTGGTAAGAAGTATGTTGCCCAAAAACATGGTTCGGGGTTCAGTTCCACTGCGTGACACCTTCGGCAAGTGCCTTCTACTATAGCCTCGGGCCGACCAAAGCCTTGTAAGTGGATTTGGTAGACGGAAACTGAAAGAAGCCCGTCGTATGTGTGTGCGTGTGTGTGTCTGTGTGTGTCTGTGTGTGTCTGTTCTCCCACCACCGCTTGACAACCGATACATTCGACTAAAAATTCTTCAAAGCGGTACCCCATGACTGAATGACTAAATTAGGCGGTGCCTAATGACTGAAAGAAGTAAAAGATAAAAGAGACTATAAAAGAATTATTACACTTTTCACAAAGTTTTAAACTTTTTCTTCAAAGAATGTATTAATTTATGTTCAAATCTCCCTGCTGATTTTCAGATGAAATGGCTACGTAGTTGTGATGTTGACCTACAGAAGAAATGGTTCAGCATAGCCATAATACAGAATCTGTAAACAAGATATAAATCTACATTAATTACGTTATGTCTCGGCCTGAATATCTGATCTGACAAATCAGTTCCACGTTTATATTATTAGCATAAATACTGCCCATCCAGATATAAATATATCACACGTGCACTTTAGAAATGATTCCTAATTATGCTAGTAATGGAAATTATACATAAAACAATGAGAAAATGCAGCAATAACGCTTGAAAACTCATAAATAATAGAGCTTAATAAGAAGCAAGTCTAGAAATTTGTGGACAGCAATAGTCAACCTCACAACTTGTCAGACATTTTATCATATCGATCTCGAAATCATGAAAGAAAAGGTGAATTTGACCTAGACGGTATTGTAACTCGGAAGATATATGATGCAAAGTATTTTGTCCAAAAGTCTCACTGTTCTAATCCAAAAGTTTGTAAATAAGGATTAGTCTATAAGAGTGACGAAAATTTAGGAATTCGTCTTTTTATGACTCTTTATTACAATTCATGTCTGGAAATTTGAACAATGTCTTTTTGTTTCCTTTCGTATTTAGTTCTCTTGCCCCAAATCAAAACTGAACTTCAATACCTTGACGGTAAAAATATATCTTTAAAAAATATTGTGGATGTTTTTCATAAACGTTTCTGTCTTACATTTGTTAAATTTAAGTTATTGTACAACTTTTTCTGCTGTTTTTAGCCATTAATTTTTTTATTATTTTTCTACTCACAATGAATACTAGTGAATATTATTTTCACGTGTTACAATTATTTAAAATGGAGTCAACCACATTGTAGTTCTGTGGTTGTTTAAGAACTACTAGATAAAAAATGCGAACAACAAACTAAAATAAAATAAAACATTTTTAAGATTTCTCCGTATGAGAACAAATGGTTTATTTTGATAGAAATGGGAACAAAAATAGTGGAAATATTTTCATATGTTATAAAAGCAAATAAGACTTCATAGAACCTATCACACTAAATTGGCACTTTTTGTTTTAAAGAAGCTGAAACAAAACTATCATTTTGTATATTTTAAAAAATAAATTTGATATGGTTGTTTGGATGATTTTCTATAAAAGCGAAGCATATAAAAGTCTTTATTTGCATCAGATAAACATTTTCATATTTTCCTAACTGGAAGTACTTTATCTTTCAAGAAATTATAGTTCAGTTAGCGGTTTCAGATTGTGCTTTGTCAAGATTAACGCACAGATACGATTCGAACGTCACGTTTATAAAAACTGAAAGACGATGTCCAATTTAGAAACAGATTGTCGCAATTTTAGGCATCGATTCAAACTGTATGAAATCACAGCCCAAAGAATTCAACTTTTCTTCTCTGCAGTAATACAATTTACTCTACTTTCGGAACTATTTGCACGTATACATGGTTTGTCTAGAGATTCGTAGCAGTCAACACTAACTAAATTCATTCTTATTATTTCAAATTCGGTATATATACTCCAAGCAAGATGAAACATTTAAATACTTTATTCATTAGGAAATAGTCAAGTTAGTCTTATAATATAGAATTCAATTAGCAATGACGTCCCTGAATAATTTCTCTCAGTGATATATTTGACTCTTTTGTAATCGTAAATATCAGTACAACCTGCCGATCGTAATTGGCGGGATTTACTGATATTACATGCACACGTACACAGGAACATGCATACATACACACACACAACACATAAATACATACATGAATATTTATATTATATATATATATATATATATATATATATATATATATATATATATATATATAATCTGCCTTTCCCTTGGATACTATTGGTTATGTGGAGAGCAGAGAGAGACTGTTTGCCGACGACGCTGCTGTAGTAGCTCATTCAGAACTTCAAAAGTCTCAACAAGGCATGCTGTGCCTTCAGCTTAACAATCAGCCAACAGTAGACCAAGGTAATAAATAGGTCAAGGTGTCTCGGATCCCTCCATCATTACCATCGACAACCACTTACTCGATGTGGTCCGTGCGTTTATGTACCTTGGCTCAACAATTACTGATAGCCTCACACTTGACCGGGAGCCGAACAGGAGAATCGGGTTAGCAGCTTCGACCTTCGCCAGACTATCTCAAAAAGTGTGGTTAAACGGCAAGCTGATGAGATACACTAAATTTACTGTCTATAAAGTATGTGTCCTCAGCACCTTGTTATATGGTGAGAAATGGTGCATGTACGCCAGACAAGAGCGCCGCCTGAATGCCTTCCATCTGTGCAACCTTCGGAGTATTCTCGGGGTTAAGTGGAACGACCGCATCACCAACAACGAGACACCATTTTCCAGTTATAAACTACTTCCACAATACTTCGGCAATGCCGTCAGTGGTGGCTGGGAAACGTGCATCGGCTGCCTGATGGGAGGTTACAGAAAGATATATTGTATGGGGAGCTAGCCTCTGGCAGACATGCTCACGGACGACCACATCTCCGTTTCAAGGATGTGTGCAAACGTGATATGAAGGCCATGAGAATGAATACCAAAACCTAGGAGAACATGGCAAAAGACCGTTCCTGCTGGAAGCAGACGCTGAGTACCGCCCAGATGGAAGATCACATACGTCAGACAGCGGAGGACAGATAGAGACGCAGGAAGACTGAACCACCAACAAACGACCAACCGATCAACCACATTTGCGAACGTTGTAGCCGTAACTGTCACTCACGTATTGGCCTTTTCAGTCACAAGCGATGCTCTAACACCAACCCAATTCAAGGTGTAGATCCATAGTCTTTCGAGACTAACGTATGCCAGTCATATGTGTGTGTGTGTGTGTGTGTGTGTGTGTGTGTGTGTGTGTGTGTGTGTGTGTGTGTGTGTGTGTGTGTGTGTGTGTGTGTGTCTGTGTGTGTTTGTATGTGTGTGTGTGTGTGTCTGTGTGTGTGTGTGTGTGTCTGTGTGTGTGTGTGTGTGTAGAGGGAGAGAGAATTAACAGATGAGATCCAGAGATCCTCAGTATAAAAGCAACTTTGTAAATGATTTGAACTTACATCCCGATATCTTTACCAGAGACCAAGTCACGGTGTAAAGGGTGGCTATGAGACGAATCTATGTGAGCAGATATGGACAGAATTGCACGAATAAACAAATAAAATTGCTTGGGTTTGATAAACAATACGCACAGAGGAACACACACACACACACGCACACGCACACGCACACACACACACACACACACACACACACACACACACACGCACGCACATATCTATATGTATATATATACTTGTAAATAGAGAGAAAGCAAAGACTGAAAACTTACTGGCGATGAATATTCACATATGAATATATAAATATATATTAACTTACACAGAGTACAGACGACAGACAAAATTAAGAGGGGGGGGCGGACATGATATTATAAGTCCGACAGATGTTTCTGGGGACATGGAGACCCTTCATAATGTTGGCAGATGTAGGTCGCCAGAGCATGCAACCAGGAATAGAAGCAAATAAACAGTGGATGAATCCAGCCTCGGTCTTCAGTGTAGAAAACATTCTGACATTCCAGATCATGACGGAGAGATGTTTGAAGGTTTAATGCACATTTGAACTTCTAATTACACCTTTAAACTTCTTTCCATCATGATCTAAAATGTCAGATTCATGTCTACCTTAAATATGCAGGCTGGATTCACCCAATGTTTATTCACTCCCATTGTTGATTACATACTCTGGTGAACTACATCAGCCAACATTATCAAAGATCTCCAAGCCCCCGGAAACAGCAGTCAGACTTATAACACCATACCTTCTCCTCTTTAATTTTTTTGTCATTCGTACACTGTGTTACTTTGTTCTATCAATATATACGATGGGGTACTGAAACGTACTTCTCATTGGGTAAGAAAAATACAGATGGATTTTATCCAACATGTTTCCCTCTCAGATTCACGCACTTATTGCAGCTTTCCTTCAGTTTTTTTAAACTCTATAAAAGATTTCGGAAGGATGGGCCTACAACGAGGCCTTTCACGATACCCTTAAAACCAGGAAATTCGCAGCACCCATTCACAAATATCAATATACTTGAATGTTCAGTCCCTCCTTTCTCTCTGTTTACATGTATACATATGTATATATTTTATATATCAAATCTAAGCAGTTTTATTTGTTTATTCGCATATCATATAATTGTCTGTATACATACATGCATACATAAATATATAGGGTGCATATATGTGTGTGTGTGTGTGTGTGTGTGTGTGTGTGTGTGTGTGTGTGTGTGTGTGTGTGTGTGTGTGTGTGTGTGTGTGTGTGTATACGGGGTTGATCTTAAGATGATGTATAAATAGGTATGTATGTGTGTGAGAGTTATAATGTCAACTTTCCTATGTTTAAACAGTATGGTAGTCTTCATCGATATATTTTCGATTCTAAAAGAAGTATTAAACAGGCTGCCTTGAGGGAAATGTCTCTTATAATTATAATTATTATTTCGTAATTATAGACGGGCACCAATGTAAGTAGACACACTTAATCATAACAGTGATACCTATATACACACCTACACAGATATATAAGTACAGAGGATGTATGTATATGTGTATTTGTGATTAGATATACGTGCTGGTGTGGATGTGTAAGTTCTTATTCGCACTCCTGTTCTTTTATGTATCTATCTGGATGTGTCAATATATTTTGTAACGACATTGTAAAGAATATATTTTTTGTTTGGAAATAAATTGTTTGTAATGTTATTTTTATGGTGTGTGTGTGTGTGTCTGTTTATATTAAGTTGTATGCGTTTATGTTAGGCGTGCGTGTGTCTGTATGTGGGTGAAACAAAAACATCAATACTTTGGAATCTTGGTTTACCAAAATTTATTATTATAAAACTGATTATATTGAAACCTCAGGCTAGAGAAATCTTCCTGCTAGTCTTTGTGATTTGATATACGATAATTGTTATATTCAATATTTATATGTGTTGTTGAATGTCGGTGATGTATAAAGAATTGTGATGGTATAAATAGTTTTCATTCCTATTTTATGACTCTTACTCCCACTAATACTCCGAAAGGTCTTGGAAGGGACTTGAACGTCACCTTCCATTAAAGTACCTTCATTAAAATATAATCATCGATAAAGTATAATCTTTTAAATTGCCAACTATCTCTGTTCCTACTCCTAAATGATTTCCACTTCTCCCGACTAGTATTTTATCTATAATCTCTTGCACAGAAGAAATGGAGTATACTCACCTTGTCTTTTTTGTTTTGTTTTGGCTTTTCCTTTTTGTTGTGCGTCTCTTCCCTCTATTGTGTCGCAGCACGAAATTCGTTTTGATTACTTCTTTTCCCAAAAGATTCCACTTTCCAATAAAAACACATCAATTAGCAAATCTTCTAAGCTAAAAATAAACTACACCTAAAACAGGCTCAGTGCCAAAATATTTGAGGAAAGAAGTGAATCAACTAAATGAACGGGAAGTCTTCATTAGGCCATTATTTTATGAATCCCAAAAAGATGAAAGACAAACTCCACTTATGCAGAATTTGAACAAAACATTCCTAACTAAATAACACAAGGCTCTTTTTCCAGAAGCTACTGTTTTTGCTAACTCACTGCATGCTGATGGTGTAAATAGTTAATATCTTCACTATCAGAAAGAAACAAATAAACTGGCTGACCTATTTCTTTAATTAATTTTGCCGTTCTTCTGGAAGTACCAATAATAAACTTTAGTCAAGTAAGCTCTATTTTCTTTTTCTTTTCGGTAAGATGAACCGCGTGTCTATCAAAATTATAAATGCACTGTATATTATTTTATAACATTTTATAATTAGGTTTTGCAGTCATTCTCTTTTGATATATGACAAAATTTGACTTTGGGAAATTTAATTGTAATTTTTCTCACATGAAATATGCTTGAAGGTATTGGATAGGAATTAGATAACTAAGCCAGTGTCTGGGCTCTCGTTTACTTTTATATTTTGTTTTCTTTCTATACAATACTCTTAACTTTATGTGGACAAGCTGTAGCAAATCTTTATTAGATTTCTAGAATGTAAAAATCTGCAGTGAAGTAATATTCTTATCATAGAGAATAATGTTTCACTTCCGCTGCTAATGGGGGTGAGAATGGCTATATGAATATATGCAGCCCGTTAATCGAATTACAAAGTTAACTACGTTCTCTATGCTTGTATTATCTTTTCCCTTAGAGTTTCATTGATTAGCTCTTTGGAGATATGACGAATATCTATTGATCTATAAGGAAGCAACCAAGTGTAACCATGTTCTAAATACAAATCCCTATGTTTCTTTTCACTTCTTTTTCTGTATACTATTTATTTCTCAAACTTTCTTTCAATAAATATTATTTTAAAAACAAATATTTCATGACACACCAAAGTCCGCATTTATCGATCAGCTGTATTTTCTGCAATGTATGAAGCAAATCAAGACATTATTCCAGAGTAATTTGGTTATATTGGATGGATGCCTTGCAGATGGGAAGCCTTTGACAAATCCTCAGGGCGTCTTGGATTAACTGTCTGCACAATAATGGTATTTCATAATGTTGGCTTCACTAGCCAACCAAATTTGACGATAGCGATATACGGCCAAACGAATTGCAAGGATCATTTAAGATTGTCATACAAATTATCTCAATGCGTCCAACCATGAAAGGGAAAGTACACTAACGATCATTGAAACAAAGTGAAGCTGAAAATGATTCAAAACCATTCACGGGAATAAAGATAATAAATAACGAAATTGAACAGGTGACAGAGGAAATCAGACCTGAAAAGAAATTGTCCGTAGTCAATGATCACCTAGGGATCAATCCTTGCTCAAATAATTAATGATATACAGGGTGATTCAAAAGTCTCCTTAGCGTTAATATAATCTGGCTAAGAGCCGAAGTCTGTTGAGCTTCTATAACGCGTTGCCTCTTCTTTCTTTCTCCCTCTCGATTCTTTCCCAGTTCGTTTTCCTCTCTACTTCAGGTATTAAACTAGTGATCGACTCCTTTCTATTCCTGCAAAGGCTCAAGTTTAAGGACAACTAGTCTACTACCCTGTTGCTCATATTGACATATGACATCAGAACTACAGAATACAGAACAACTGGATAAATTTGCCGAAATATTTTGTAATATTTTAATCATTACATTTAACTAATATATAAATATATATAAATATATATATATATATATATATATATATATATATATATATATATATATATATATATATATATATATATATATATATATATATATATATATATATATATATATATATATATATATATATATAGATAGATAGATAGATAGATAGATAGATAGATAGATAGATAGATAGATAGATAGATGTATGTATGTATGTATGTATGTATGTATGTATATGTATGTATATGCGCGAAAGCGTGGCTGTGTGGTACACACACTTTTCACGAACAGTTCTTTTGCTTCTGTTCGAACTTTTTCCTGTTTCCCTTTCTGACGAAGAGCCATGCACGAAGCATCACTTCCTCTCTTTTTTCAAAGTTAAATCTCCTCTGCGTCTCAATCTACTACATTAACTACGTACATCCTTTCAACTTTTGTTGTTTTTTCCTGTTTTTGCTTTTGATTTTTTTATTTGGCTATATATATGTATGTATGTATGTATATATATATATATATATATATATATATATATATATATATATATATATATGCACACGCGCGTGTGTGTGTATACACATTCAGACCTTATCCAATTCGTCCGTAAAAACGTCAAATAAACATATTAGTACACAACGTACTTCGGTTAAAATATTTGTAATCTTTATGAGTTGCTCCTATTTTAATTCATTCCTCAATTGAATATAATCAAAAATTAATGAGATATTTATGTTATGTAAATCGGTTAAATTTTGTTATTGCATGTGGTGATAGCAAATATAATTTACGTATTTTTCTCCATTTCAAAATGAGAATATACTTCATGTGAGTGAAACATATCTCACCATGGATGTTCTAATATATAAAATCGAATCAAATAATTTGCATATTGAATAATCATTCAAATATTAAAGAACGACTGATGATTCTTTATCATATACTACGATTTTCATTATATATGTATGGATGTATGTAGAGATGCATATGTACATGAATGCATACTTACTTATACGCACACACATACACTCCTCTCACCCACATACGTAATATGCATACATATATATAGAGACAGACAGAGAGAGGGCGTGCAATTATGTATATTAAGTACATCAAATACAAAATATGTATATATGTATACATGCAAAACTAGAGAAAGCAAAAGGTGAAAACTTTCAGATGATGAATTTTTATGTATAGATATATAGATGTTTATATTACTAGGTCCAACTTACACTTACATGTATACTCTGTATAAGGTGGATCTATTAATATAAATATCTATATATCTATACATAAAAATTCATCATCTGAAAGTTTCCACCTTTTGCTTTCTCTCGTTTTGTATGTATACATATATACATATTTTGTGTTTGATGTATCTAATACATTTAATATATTTGATGTGTCTAAATTGTTTATCCGCCTCATTGCCTCTATTTCCGCTAAACTTGGTCCCTCTCATAGCATTTCTTTCCTTTGTGGAATGATCCCCTCTAATGACATCGAAGTCTAAGTTTGAATCTTTTCAGCACTACTGTCTTCTATATGGACAATCTCTAGATCCCATTTGTGAACTATATATATAGGCGCAGGCACAGTAAATAGAAATTTACCATGTCGTAGCAGACTACGTACCATCCTAGGGAACTGAAGTGTTCTTGAAGACTTGATGAAGCGTAAAGTTCACCTACTTTCCTAAGTGAAAATGAAAATGAAGCTAAGTCGTATTGTTTCTCACTACCCCGTAATACCCAGACATAAGAATGAAGCCATCATGTCTAATGAAACATTAAATAAGAAACGTTTGTTTTTTTTTATGCCTTGTGTAAAGCGAGCGCTGATAGAATTAATTTTAAAGCTAGTGTTTGTAGGGAACATGATAGGATCGCGTGACTTGAAATCCATAATATAACAGCTACCAGTACATTTTTAACATTCCAAGAATTCGTGGTTGAACAAACGTATCTTTAATGATAGTTTTTTTTTCCTGAAGTTCATTGTGTCTGTGTGTAAATAGCAAAGAAATATACTCAAACCTTCTCTTGGTGAGGTGAAGATATGAGTAAACTTATCCAGCAAAATTACCTCTCTCAGAGGCCACCAACACGTTAGTAATTATCGTAAGACAACAGAGTAACATTGTTAGTAACATAGAAAGCACGTTAATAATAACGGTTGATACGTATGTTCTTGCTACAAGTGATACTTCGACGATCAAGCCAAAGGATGATATTAAAACTATATGCTACAACAGACTGTACAAACGAAGGAATTAGGATCTCATGGTGACAGACGATAACGACATGATGCCAGATACATGAAGATAAAACATATCTCACAATCACATCAAGAGCAAAAAATTTAAGCCAGCAATATTCAGTTTCTCATCTTTATGCACGGCATTGAAGACAGCCACTTTAGACAAACCTTGAAATGCGTCTTCTGTGCGTTAGGAATATGATATTGAATTACGTGAATTAAGGTATTTGCTTTGCATATTATGGCGGATAGGTGAAACAAATGTCACAGATATTGCCGTCAGCAGCTGACAAGAAGACACAATGAGTGATTTTGATTATCAAGTGTTAACAGAAGAAGAAATACCGAGAGAAGTTCTGATTAATCATAGCGGACATAGTGAAGATGATGAACACGATGAGTAATTGCCCAAGAAACTCTAATTTAATGTTAGGCGAGAATCTACTGATGACTTAATTTTGAGAAATTGAATTGTCAACAGACTGATACTTAGCAATATTATTAATATATTACAGCTTTAGGCGGTGTCATTATCTAGAAATAGCATTAGCAAGATAAAAATATAAACTTTATTCTCCAAATTCATTCATTCCATCTCCACCAGAGCTGTTAAGGCTTCCAATGATATAAATGATCCTACTACAGGTGACTCTTTTTCCCTCCGTTATAACTCCCATTAATTTGATTTAACACATACACTGCGAAATTACATTTCATGGTTATTCTAGGGATGATGTCAAATATCTACCAAAAAAATATAATTGGCATTTTCTGTAAGTCATGTTGCTTCACTAAACTTGACATATCTCAATAGAAAATAGTTTCAAACATGACATTCCTCAACAAAAGATAGACTGATATATGAAATTGAATATAAAACTGTAAGTATATAAAATGATTAACAGAGCATCTTTGCACATATATGAAATGCCTGATCGCATGAAATTAATTAATAGAACAAGTCTTTATTAATAAATAAAATAAAGCCAATTGAGTATATTGTGTTTTACATTTATCGTTTTTTAACAATCGTATATGTTTCACTTAAATATTACGATTTCCATATCTCTTTGTTAAACCTACTACATAGTAGTAATATGAAACCCTAAGGTGTGTGAAATGCATAGTTGATACATTGTGAAACTAAATGTCTTACGGTTTCCATGAAAATAAAAATATTTTTTAAGACAAGAAATCAATTAATCATGATACACTATGTCGATCATATTTATAAATGATTGGATTTTATCTCTTTGTTCAATTATATCATTGAATGAATCAGTTTAAATTATATCATTATATCATTGAACGAATCAGTTTAAATTTTACGTAATATTTCTTGCATGAACCGCCTCGTGCATCTTTTGGAAGCATATCTGTTGAATTGGTTTAAAGTCGTTTAGAAAGCAATTCCAGGTAGTTATAAAAACCACATTTTAGCTACTCTGTGAGATGGGAATTCAATACTAATCTTCATATATTTTCCAAGAGAACTTAGCAAGTAAAAGGATATCGCTAATGACATGCAAATTTTAAAAGCATTAACACTGAGAAGCCTTTAATTTTGTAATAATTCCAAATTTCCAGATTATATGTAAATCATTTATAGCATGACATGTCGAAAGTTTATTGAATATAATGAACAAACGCCTACTCTTTGCACTTAGAATTCGATGAGAAGGAGTAAATTTCAATACACATCTGGGGATTCTCAGATGTAAGCACGATATCATCTACTTATAACTAAAAAGATCTAGCATTTATGTACATGTATCTTAAATCATATATCTGTATATATGTATATTTTTGTGTGTAATGTGTGTATGTATCTGTATGTATCGCTCTGTGCTTCAAATTGATTATTCACTTCGACACAACTAGAGTTTATCAATCATGGGCGTACTTTGTCGCAGGAATAAATGTATATAAGCTTGAAACGTTAAGTAACAACGGAAAGAACCAGCGAAATTAAACAATAATTTTATCGACTACACTAATTAATGAGACAATTTCACGGAATAAAATGTGTTGCGTCTCCGTATATATTCACATAGAGGTTTCATCTAAAATAAAACTTTTTTTGACATCTGTCAGTCTGGTACTGAAAGATGTAAACCTAAAGGATTTGACAAATGACTTAAACTAAAATATTTTCCTCTAAATGTCTGGTCCTGGTCATAAACTCACTACATTTGACCTTAACACCCGACGATTTTACGTTTGCGCTCATATCGATGGAAATATAAGACATTTAAATTTATTGTTTAATATTTCAAAGTTCATGTATGATACTGTAGAAATGTAGCGATGTAAATAGATTGCTGTATGTGTGTGTGTTTCTGTTGTGTGTGCGTGTATGTGTGTATGTAGATGTGTATGTGTGTGCGCATGTGTGTGCCATCGAAATTATATTAGCTCAGCAGGAAATTTGATCCGAAAGAGATTTACGGTCCAAAGAAAACAAATTTCCTCCACACAATGTCGCCAAATATACCTCAATCAACACACTGACGAATGAACAGAACGATAACCACTACAATTCGAAATTTTCCAATTTTATCAACTTGCCTTTTGGACCTCAACACAAGTACGACTGAATAAAGAAGTCTCATTTATCCAGAATTATAAACCAGAATTAAATATGAAACCATATTGAAAATATAGGGCTTAACACATCTAATGGAAGATCTAAGCCAGATTAAAGCAGAGAACAAAAAAAAACAAAAAATTAAAATTACAAAATAAATAAGTGAACAATTATTTCCCCTTGGAATATTTTCCCCCTAGCAATTTTTCTCTTTCAACTCTAAATTTGATGAGCAATACGAAACCGGTCTTTATGTCAATTTTGTTGAAAGAATAATACCTTGTAGAAAATTGTATATCTTTATTATCATGGCTCTAATATGCTCTTAAATCTTGTAAAACAAATCTTGTGTTTTTTCAACTTAACTTTTTCTCTATTTATATCCACCACGTGTGTTTTCCCACTAAAATATTTTCTACCTCATATATATATATATATATATATATATATATATATATATATATACACACATATATATATATATATATATATATATATATATATATATATCGTAAATATACAGGGATTAGCATTGAGTTGCTTCTCCAACATACTGAAAATTTAGAAATAGCAGTCAAAAAACTACTGATTCTAAACTACAAATTTTTCTCTAAATGGATGGCGATATTTATTCCCTGCCCTTATTCTTGTATAATTTATATATATATATATATATATATATATATAATGTGGGATGCGATCTCTACCCCGACGCGTGTACTCGGATAAATCTTAAGGATTTACAGACTACGCCTTTTAAGTCAAAAAGTTGTTACTTGGCATTTTAGCTAAGATCAACTTGAAGTTAAGCGATATGAAGATGTAAAAGGACGATACACTCATACATAATTTCTATGTGTATATATGTTTGTGCGTATGTATATTTCTTAATTTGTGGTTATTCTCTAAGGTCACTATTAGTATCTATCTATGCCTCTAAGTGTCTCTGTCTGTTTGTCTTTCTGTCTCTATGTTAGTTTCTCTTCCTATTTATTTATCAATGTATTTACTTATCAATCTGTCTGTATATACATGTGTGTGAATGTGTATATATATATATATATATATATATATATATATATATATATATATATATATATATATATATATATATATATATATATATATGCATATATATCTTTGTTTTTATGTTCAATTATAATAAAAACAAGTTTACATTGAACTGGAGAATGATTCCATACATTTGTTGATACAAATTTACTCTATAGCAAGATAGTGACTTCAAAATTTCTGTCAGCTTAGTCATCATCGGGCTTTGATAAAGATGGCTTAGAGGGCGAAAACTTCGGAGTGGCTGTCAACACTATCGTACTGAAGAATTCTGTGTGTGTGTGTGTGTGTGTGTGTGTGTGTGTGTGTGTGTGTGTGTGTGTGTGTGTGTGTGTGTGTGTGTGTGTGTGTGTGTGTGTGTGTGTGTGATATTTATAAACTCGACTGTCCCGTCGTTAGACAACGGATCTCGGACCGCAATTTATCGCTGAACAATCTCACAGATGATTTGTTTATAGTGATCAAATATCTGTATTCACATAAGCTAAGTCCTTCGATCAAATTGATATTGCCTGTACAAGTGCAAACTATGCCACAAGTCAGATGTGAACATGATCTGAAAGTGACGTGAAATGAAGTGTTTTGCTCAAGCACACAACAGACCACCCTGTTTAGGAATCGAAACTGCGATCTCGCGATATAGAAAACAAAGTATTTAAAATTTTCGCACATTTTCTACAAGCAGAAAGTCTACATCAAATTTCGAGAGATAACGTGACGACGAGGAGTGGGAGAAAGAGTAGGAGATGGTAGAGGAAGAGCAGAAAGCTTAAATTCTAAAAATGTCTTTAAAATGTGGAAATTAGAATACGAAACAGAGAAAGAAAAGAAAGAGAGAAAGAGAAGGAGAAAGTAATTGTATTTATATATGTGTGTAAATGATGTAAAAACGTAACATAAATGCCATAACTATATAAATTCACAAACACATAGATACATATATAGACATGCATGCGCATATATATGTACATCTATATACATATATACACACACGCCCTCGTAAACATAAGAGTAAACTTCGAGAAACTCTAAGTATAAGTGGTAGAGGGAGAGAACAAAGATGTTTATATTGTTGTTGCTGACTTGTCGTTTGGCCTCACGTCACACATGATTTTGCTGCCTGTGTTTAATGCCATTCTAAACATGACCAACAAGCTCTTTTACTGAACCTTCCATTCCTGGGCCTACAATATCCAAATTCTCGGAAGTTGAAGGAGATTTACTGCTATTTCTAATGTTATTTCTAGAACCTTGTTCGTTAGTACGTGAAACATAAGTGCATGAAACAGAGATTGATATAAGAAACACTGAAGATTCGTCATTATTGGGCACACCTTTAAACACGGATATTCGTTTTTGTATCATCTGTTGATGAGAAAATCAAACGAAATCTATTTATTGACCGACCATATACAACATAAAGTAGAACTGTCTCTGATACTGTTAATTGAATAATGTGCAGCTGTAACCTAATCGAATATTATCCTTGTGTTGGAGCATTTTACTTTTAAGTAGTACTTTCATTATATCACGATCCTTTTATTCAACATTCAGACTTGTTAATCTCATTAGAGAAATGTAAATACATGTTCGAGATAAAGGGAATTTCATTCATCAATATTAATTAATGGCGTTTTATCAGCGAAGTACGTGTATTTTGTTTTTGTTTTTCATATTCTTCTTCTTCTTCTTCTTCTTCTTATTATTATTATTATTATTATTATTATTATTATTATTATTATTATTATTATTATTGTTATTATTATTATTATTATTATTATTATGGCGGCAAGCTGGCAGAATCGTTAGCACGCTGGGCGAAATGCTTAGCGGTATTTCGTCCTTTTTATACATTCTGAGTTCAAATTCTGCCGAGGTCGACTTCGCTTTCATCCTATTGGGGTCGATTAAATAAGTACCAGTTACACACTGGAGTTGATGTAATCGACTTAATCCCTTCCCCTAAATATAAGGCCTTGTGCTTCCAGTAGAATGGGTTATTATTATTATTATTATTATTATTATTATTATTATTATTATTATTATTATTATTATTATTATTATTATTATTATTATTATTATTATTATTATTATTATTATTATGGTAGTGAGCTGGCAGAATCGTTAGCTCTCTGGACGAAATATGTTGCGGTATTTCGCCCGTCGCTACGTTCCAAGATCAAATTCCACCGAGGTCGATTTTGCTTTTTATCCTTTCCGGATCGATAAGATACGTACCGGTTAAACACTGGGGGGGGGGGGGGCGAAGGTATCGACTCCGTCTTCCCCAAAATGACTGCCCTTGTGGCAAAATTTGAAACCATTATTATTTTAATATACACTCAACAGATTAGACTGTTGGAAAAGAAAAGAATTCTAACATCGGGCGACAAGATGCCAAGAAACCTCCTACTGGGTTACTGCAAGTAACTTTAGATACCAACAATCTTCATAATTATCCAAGCTTTCCTAATAACACTGTTTTCTGGAGCTGTACTAAACTGGGTTGTTGCAGGTACCTTTTGGAGTCTACCATGCATCCCCTTTTCCTATTCTTTTTCTGGTTTTTAACCTCGTTTGGGTTTTTGGCTTCCCTATGTCTTGTTGTGGCTCTAGCAGGTTTTAATAAAATTTCTTCAATATTAACTACATAGGGGTCTATATCTATTCTAGCTAACTCCAAATATTCTTCTACTGATATTAACCATCTTTCGCCTTCCTTTATAGGTAGATATAATCATGCTACTCCTGCACTTGGGTGGAGTCTTCCATTCATATTGAATTTCTTCCTAGTTCTTCCGCCCAGCTTTGGTAATTCAGTTTTTGTCCAATCTACAAAAGCTGCTGAGTAACTAAGTAATGATATTGCCCATGTATTTACAGCCTTCGTTAGATTTGTGCCCGTTAGCTTTGATTTCATTTGCTTCCTAACCCTTCTGATGTATTCCTCAATTTTCGTTTTCATTTCTGTAGTTAGTACTCTGTAAGATTCTAATACTCCAAGATAATGATAACTCTCTCTTCCTATTATCATTATTATCATTATTATCATTATTATTATTATCATTATTATCATTATCATTATCATCATCATCATCATTATTATTATTATTATTATTATTGAGTGAGAGCACAGTGTATGCCATCAACGTGACACCGGGGTAAAATATACAAAACCCAGTATACCCATCATGACTACCCGTCTGATAAGGGTACACAAGGCACATGCATCACAACCATATGTACGCGACATGGTGATCTCATTTCAAGATAAACAGTACATGACCTGGCAGGTGGGGCCTAGTTAGAATTTTCTTCAGGTTGAGTAGCCCATCCCGCTCAAAAGGTCCCTGGATAAGGGTTGTTTAAAGATGTTGAACAAAACACCCATGTTTCCAAATGTGAATTATCCAAACCTAAAAGAATTCTTCTTAACGCATGGTTATGATGCTTCCCCACTACTTCTGCTCGTGATCAGAGATACACATATCTTCAATCACCAAGGGAAATGCTCAACTGATTAAGGTCAAGCAAATGACAAGCAAATCTGCAGTATTAAGCAATATATTTGCTATAACCCATTTTCTGTATGTTATATATATATATTTGTAAGTCCCGATGTTTTTCTTATGTATTTGTCTGAATATTTTTTATCATACGCTTTCAATAGTCTTTTAAGTGCTTAAAACTGTTCTCTTAATCTTTGCTCAGTAGTAGTAGTAGCAGCAGCAGTAGCAGCAGTGGTTGAGCAGCTAAGTGACAGAATCGTAGGCACGCCGGACAAAATACTTAGCAAGAGGTTAATAAAATACGTACCATTTGAGCACCGGGGTCCATTTAATCGACTTACTCCTTTGAAATTGCTAGCCTTGTTCCAAAATTTGAAATCTTTATCGCTACTGCTACTGCTGCTGCTGTCGTCGTCGTCGTTGTTGTTGTTGTTGTTAATGTTACTTCATCATTTGAAACGTTTAATGTGTGTTTCAACTGCACCAGCCCGTTCATCTCAAAGTTCCCATATGATGTGGTGCAACAAAAAGATGGATTGGTCACACTTTAAGGAAACCTACATTGCACACTACACATCATGCTTTCGCGGGATCCTAAAACGGAGGCGAGATACTGAGGCAGTATTGAAAAACAGGAATTCAACTGGAAAGAAGCTGAAATGATAGCCCAGAGTCGAAAACAATGGAGAAAAGTCGTTGAAGGCCTATTCTCGATAGGGGGACAAGGGTTAAAATAAGTAAAACGGTGAACTAGGTATGGCTTATAGTTCAATTTCTCAAAATGATTTAGAGAGAACATACAATAAAAACAATGCAAAGCTCTAACTGTACAGAGAAAAATTATCAGTTACAAAAGCAACGCCTCCCAGAACTCACCAATAAACTGAGAACTACCTGCGACTGGAAAGCACCTGTGATTCACGAGCTTACATATTTCTGGCAGAAGCACCTGAACTATGCTTATTGAATATATGCGTGACATTTAATGATCTAATAAGCAAACAGGTTCAGTAAGTTTTTGTCTCTTTGAGGCGAAAACCACTTAATTTTCAAAACAAAGATACTAGAGCCGCACAAAAATATATGCCAGCTGTCATACTTGACAATCACAAATATAGACCTAACATCTATAGTGTACAACAGGCTGGTTCAACATCTAGAGAGCAATAATCAATTACCACATGAATAGGAAACAAGACGGTTGTAAAGAACAGCTACTAATTGACTGAACGATTACAGAAGATAGAAACAAAACTAAGGCACATAGCCTGGCGTGGTTTCACAATCGAACAATATTTGACAGCATTACACACTCTTGGATCCTGGAAACATTAGCATAAATAAAAACAAACGAAGTATATCAGCCAATGCTATGTCAATATAGAAATGGATCGTATTTTAGCGATACGAGATAAATACCCGGATGCAAACCGTCAAAAATATAATGAACCATGCTAACCTACTAACATCAAGTTCAAATTATGTAAGTATTATAAGGAGAAGGGTGGCCGTAATGTCTCCAGCATCCCGATGTTTGGAAAGATGTGATTAAATTGGCAACGTGTCCACAAGATAAGATATCCTCACTTCGATAGAAAACAGTCAAAATGGTAAACCCATGTGCCACACATAGTAGTTGAAAACAAATTTGACACAAGTCTAACAAAACTGGCAAGAAGGTCGAGGTAAACTGTCCAGATTTAATGCAGAATGTTACTTATATTCTAATAGATATGACGATTACTGTTGACCAAAACACTGCCCAAAAGGAAGTGGAGAAACGCTCTAAACATAGATTTAGAAATTAAAATACGCAGAATATAGAGCATGAGAGAAAAATAAAACAATGATAGTTGAAATTATAAAATATATGAAGAAAAGTATACCCGCGCTCGAAGGTTCAGAACATGAACACAATTCAAAAAATAACTCTTCTACTCACAAGGCGCTAGCGTGTCTGTGTAGTAAGAAGCTTGTATCCCAGCAATATGGTTCCAGGTTCATTCTAACCGCATGAGACCTTGGGTAAGTGTCTTCTACTATAGCCTCAGGCCGACAAAGCCTTGTGAGTGGATTTGGTTGACAGAAACTGAAAGAAGCTCATCGTGTGAGTGTGTATGTGTGTGTTCTAGAACCGCTTGATAACCATTGTTTGTGTGTTTACGTCCCCGTATCTTAGCGGTTCGGCAAAAGTCTTGAAGGTCGATTTGTTCGACTAAAATCATTTAATGCGGCTCCCCAGCATGACTGTAGTGAAATTACTGAAACAAGGGAAAGGTAATATAGATGTTTTCGATCTAGTTTGGATTCTTTGCCATCAAATTTGATTGCAAAGAATTCAAATTTGATGGCAAAGAATCCAAACTAGATCGGAAACATCTATATATAAAAGCTAAATACTGACCATATTTTGCACAAGCCACTTTGTTAAATTCTATAACTGAAAGAGTACGTTCTCGGCACACAGTATATAATGTATACAATAATTACTAAATAACACTGAAAACTAACACAACTTATATTCTACACAGATGCTGCTCATTAAAACCGAAGTAGCCAAACAGAAAATGTTCAAAACACTGGCAATAGGGAATGAATATGTTCATTATGAAATAAAATCGGCATTTACAGTATAATCATGTTTCTTTGAATCTTTAAAATGTCGTGTTAGTATGAAGTATAGTCGAAATGTAAAAGGTATCTGATTCAAATAGAAAAGATAACAACGCAAATATAACGATGCGAAAGAAAAAAAATATCCTTCATGGATTTACAAATGTTAGAGATTATGAAGGTGAAAGAGTTTACGAAACGTCATCATCATCATGCTGTAAATGTCAATCTTATAAACATCCATTTATCCATCTGACATTCTCTCTCTCTCTCTCTCTCTCTCTCTCTCTCTCTCTCTCTCTCTCTCTCTCTCTCTGACTATATATCTCTCTCTCTTTCTCTTCCTCTCTTTATATATATATATATATATATATATATATATATATATATATATATATATATATAAATATATATATATACAGAGTTCGATAGACAGATAGCTGAGTAGATACATACATACATACATACATACATACATACATACATACAGAGAGAGAGAGAGAGAGAAAGAGATGATACAGACTAGGGGATATACAACGTTAGAGAGAGAGAGAGTGTATGTGTGTGTGTGTGATAACGGCAATGGACAAACAAACGAGAACCGATAAGACACAATGAGCAAGTTTTAACAACTATCACATTTGCTTCCTACTTAAAAAGGAAGGGAAATGTCTTGACGTTTTGGTCTCTATTCTTGCGTCAAAAGGAATACACAGAAGAAGATTATAGCGAGACTGAAAGACAAAAGTTGATTGTAGAAAAAAAAACAGCCTGAGATTTAGGGGGTCAGGTAAGAATACGATTCTATTGGAATGTTTAGAAGAGCGGAGGGAGCTGGAATGTTTATTCATGTATTGAGATGAACACAAGGAGGTTTCAAATGTAGTCAGTTGTGTATATAAATAAGTGTAGAGGTGTACCAGTATGGAAGATATCAGTGCAAGATAGTGCAACAGTGGTTGGTTGGTTGGTTGGTTGGTTGGTTGGTTGGTTGGTTGGTTGGTTGGCCGGTTGGTTGGCTGGTTGGTTGGTTAGTTGGTTGGTTACTTGGCTGGTTGGTATATAGAGTTTGTGGGTATATCTGTGTATGGACGTGCAGGTGTAGGTGGGTGTATCAAGGGGGAATGAGGTGTGTATGTGTAATAGGGGGATGTGAAGGCGTCAGATGTCGGAGGCTGTTTATGTGGGGACGGTGTAGATATAACGAGGGTTTATGGGTGAGTGTCGGTTGAAATGTGGGTAGTAAAGGTGGGTGTAGGTGTCACTAGTGTTCATGGAAGAAGTGTAGTGGAGGCGGAAAAAGAGAAATGGAAAGTGGTATTGAGAGTCTGATGTAGGGAAAAAGGACGTTAGGAGAATTGGTGAGGAGTATTGTGGTCGAAAATCATATGGGTCTCAGGAGAGAAAATAAGCCCCTACTCCGTTTGGAAATGTGGTGGTGGGAGATCCAGGTGACCTGCAGCCCAACAGAATATGTAGTAAGGGCTCCACAAACCTAGCAGCCATTTGACGTCCGGTTTGCTCGATATACAGAAACTTGCAGATAGAACATTGGAGTGCATTTATCAGATTACTCGAGGTGCAAGAAAAGTGTCCCTAATGTAGTCAGGTCCGATAAGAGTGGTTTTTAGAAAGTAACAGGGCAGGTGAAACAGGGATAACTGAATCAGGTGAGGGATCCTGCAATGGGATGGGATATGGAACTGGAAGAGATATGGACGAGAAGGCTGCAAAGTTTGCAAGCAAGGTGAAAGGAACAAAGATTCTGAATGTAACACGGATAGATTGGATGTACCAGAAAAGGCAGAGGATGGTGCGTTTGAGGGGAAGAGTAGTAGTTTAGTAGGTAAGAGAAAAATGGATGCAGTCGGATATTAGGGTTAAGGTGCGATCAAAGATACCGGTGCGTGAGAGAGCGCAATGATTAAGTGATAGTGAGTAACGACGTCAAATGAAAAGGCGAGCGATGTGTCATGAAAAACGTGATTACTGTTGTAGAGTCATCGATGACGGAGAAACTGAGAACAGCGGATGGAGCTTTGGTGAGGGTTGGATGCGAGGATAAAAATTCAAGTAGGAAAGAGAGTTGTAGGTTTTTGAAAGTGGGAGGCAGAAAGTGAGTGCATATGGTATTAGATGAAGGCGGTGATGTCGAGGGATTATATGGCAGTATCGAAAATTTTGAATGAAATGTTGAAAGAGAGGTTAAGAAGAACTGACGCAGGAGGTGAAAGCATTTAGTTCCTCACGTGAGAGAGAGAGAGAGATGTGCAATACCGGCCGTACAAGTCTGCATTGGGGCCTACAAACTGTGAAGGATTTAGGAACTGACATAACCGAAAAATGTACTGGTGTAGATAGGTCGCATTATTGATTCCATTGCTTCACCAGTGACTTGTCCATATATCTTGGATATATGAGTAACAAGCTCAAATGCTGGAGGAGAATTGAGGCACTAGAATAGAGATTCATGGGTGAAGGATGGGTTGAAGATTCTGAATATCTTTGTTGTGAGGGTAACAGTATAAAATAAGTTGATGTCTATAGTGAAAATGAGACCTAGGGTCTAGGAGGGAAAGAGGACAAGTTGAATCTGGTGGAAATCATGTATGGTGTCGTAGATGTGGGTAGAAAGAACAGTAATTAGGGCTGCAAGTATGGTGCTGAGATAGGCGGAGATGAGTTTAGTGAATGGCAATAGGACAGCCGAGCTTGTGGGTCTTGGGGAGGAGTACATGGCAAACGTACGGATAATAATGGACTGTCTAACGTGATTCCGGCAGCGTTGAATTGACAGACCCAAAACAATCCTTTATATTCACTGGAATAAAGCATGTATCTTATGTCCAGTTTTTCATTTCATAAACTCCAGGAAAGGAAATATAATTGCAAATCAAACCAGCGAAGGTTTTCTTGGCCCTGTCATGTGCATTGTTAGAAATGATATCAAAATCCTTTTATATTAAAATGTAAAATCAAATATGAGATATGACACAACGAATAATGCAGTTGAAGATGTCAAATTGGTCATAGCTGGAATATTGTTCATCGTATTTCGGATAGGTCAAGGCTGGTCAGGAGATATACTACCCAGCACTTCAAGAATTCTCTGAAGATGAATAATACAATCTTTTATATATACGCGCGTGCGTACGTGCGTACATGCGTGCGTGTGTGTGTGTGTGTGTGTGTGTGTGTGTGTGTGTGTGTGTGTCTTTGTGTCGGTGTTTATCCCTCACCCGTGCTTGACAACCGGTGCTGGTATGTCCATGTTACAATGATAGCGGTTCGGCAAAAGAAGCGATAGAATAAGGACGAGGCTTAAAAAAAAACAACACTAAGCACTGGGATCGATTCGTTCGACAAAAATTCTTCAGGGCTGTGCTGCAGTATTACCGTAGTCTAATAAATGAAACAATTACATGGTAAAAGATAATGAATATTCATTGCTATCTCGCAAATGTAGCATTTCGGAGACACTCGACGTGTGAGATTCTGACTTAAAATACGATTACAAACTATATTCACCGGTCATTGTAAACATACCCGTGAAAATGGAAAACGACAGTAGCATACAATGACGGCTAAGTGATGTATAAAACATTTTTATGTATGGTCGGCAATCAATGATTTTATCTTCAGTCATTGATTTGCTTTTAATTTTTTATTACTAGATAATTTATCGAACCCAGTACGTGAATGGTAATTATTTTAACCGGAGAGAGTTCTAATTTCGAATACAAAGAAACCAAGCATTTTAGCTTGCATCAATTAAATATTTTATCTCTATCAGAAGACGGGTCCTATCTAGTGCGTTAGACTGTTCTTCTTTGAGGCATCACGTTTATTCTACAGCTTATTTTTTTTTAGTATTTGCCACTGTAGAGCATAGCTAGTTTTCTCGATGCCTTTATTGTATATTTGTTCTTTTGCTTTTTATTGATTCTCTTACTTAGCGTTTCAGATAATGACATGGTAGGAATAAGGACTAGGCTTTAAAGATTAAGTATTGGCGTCACTTTATTTCACTAAACCTCTCAAGGAGGTGCCACGGCATGGCCGCAGTCCAATGATGTGTTCTGTTAAGAACGTGTAAGAGTACAAATAGAGCTCGTTCACCCTTAGAATTCCCAAATAGCCGGTAGTATTCTTATGATATGGTACCAATTCTAGTCTCAGGTATTCCTTGTGCGTGAAAATAAAAAGTAAGAAGTAAAAAGTAAAAAAAAAAAAAGAGTCAAAAGGAAGAGTAAGTACGGTTTGGCAGCTTTTGAATCACTACAAATGTTTCAATACATACAAATCTTCGTATATACAGGATTTAAAGTTAAATTTAAATTAAATTATGTAATGATATACTTGTATAAGATCTATATGTATCTCCTCAGGCGATACTCAGTTGCTGTCTCCGTCAGTAAATCTAGATTTCCATGCTACAGCATCCATGGTTTCTTCTTTGAAACTAACAAACGCTGACATATGCACATTTATGTTTAATTGTATATATATATATATATATATATGTATATATATATATATATATATATATATATATATATATATATATATATATATATATATATATATATATATATATATACTTAGATGTATAATGATCTCCATATATTTAAAATTCTCTCCAAAATACATACATACAAGTATATTTGCATGTTATTATTTATAACTTTATATGTGTGCTTCGAGATATAACCGAAAAGAATTACTTCACCTTCTCTCGAAAATGTATAAAATTCTTACGAGGTCAACAACATACAACTATCACTGGTAAGATTGAAATCTCTAAAATAGAACAAGGAACTCGAAGAATTGTTTTGGAGTAATTGCAAAGCTACTGTCTCATCAATATGAGTGTGTTATCACATTCGACATGAGCTGCAATGTGCACGTTGTCTGTTTATTTATTCAGTTTCAACATATTCTGCACATGCCAAACTGTACCACTATGAAAAATACATTCATCCATTAGCTCATACTTATACAATCACTTACACACCGATATACCATACATCACTGAATGTTTCCATACATACGCACATACACACACACGCACATACACTCACACGCAAACACGTACACACATACATGCATACATATAAAAAATATATGTGCATATATTCAGATGCACACACGCATACATATACTCACATACATATCAATAAACACATTCGCATCTATACATAGACGCAAATACATTTATCTACTCACTTTCATGTACATAGTTATATCTACATAGTTATATCGTTTAACCCTCCATCATAAATACACACTTCTATACATACGTATATACGAAGATCTGTATGTATCGAAACATTTGTAGTGATTAAAAAGCTGCCTAACCGTACTTACTCTTCTTTTTGACCCTTTTACTCTTTACTTCTTACCTTATATATATATATATATATATATATCAATTTAAATAAGAGCCAAAAGATAATCCAGTGTAAAAACTTTATTATGACCTATGATCATTTCGATGCAATATCCAGACCAACTCATGCATATTATAAAATATGGAATATTGTAACATTGTTTTTACTGTCTGCTATGAATTAATTTGACCCTGAAGAGATACAATATTCCATATTTTATAATATGCATGAGTTGATCTGGATATTGCATCGAAATTATCATAGGTCATAATAAAGTTTTTACAATGGATCATCTTTTAGCTCTTATTTAAATTGATATACATACAAAAACTCACATGTGAGAATTTTGCTACGTTTGATAACAGATACAATATTTTTAACAAATTTTGGTATAGATCTATTTATCTCTCTCTCTCTCTCTCTCTCTATATATATATATATATATATATATATATATATATATATATATATGAAAGGAAGAGGAAAACAAAACCAAGGCAAGCTTATCGGATCATTTAAGTTATTTTAGTTTAAATCATCCCATTTTATATATATATATATATATATATATATATATATATATATATATATATATATATATATATATATATATATATACTGTTGTGTCGGGGGAGAGTCATTTTCTTATTGTGCTTTATAACTTAACACACTCACCGGTAAAATTTCCAGTTATTCTTTATTTTTATTTTCCTAAAATTTTCGTTGCGTCTTGCAACCTTTTCAATAGACTTGACTCTGTCTGTTATTTACACTGCGTTCCTTTTTGTGCAAATAACGGACAGAGTCAAAACTATTGAAAAGGTTGCAAGACGCAACGAAAATTTTAGGAATAAAAAAGGGAATAAATTGAAATGTTACCGGTCACTGTGTTAAATTATAAGGCACAAAAAGAAAATGACTCTCCCCAGACACAACAGAATATACTTCAAACACACGAACTCACATAAAGAATCTTGCAAACCAAATCCAAAAACGAAATATATACATATATGTGTGTGTGTATTTGTGTGCGTGCGCGCGTGTGTGTGTGCATGTAGAACAAAGCGGAGAACGGATGAATAAGCAATTTTAGGTGAACTGGGACAAAGGAAACCATGGAATCACACGGATCCACAGTAGAGTTATGACGACAATCTAACTGAATCTTGGACTAATTAAAAAATTCAATTAGCCTTATCACCCAAGGGACTTAAGCTCCACAATCTGATTGTTCGTCAGCAACCAGATCGAAGTAGCATTTCAGCACTCTCAGGCACATATAACCATCTAACACGTGACCTTTAGTGATACAAAATGATAGCGCATTATATTTCTAGCGTAATCAGTTAAAGAACGAAGATTTTAAAAGTAAAATTGCCTATAGAGAGATGTATTATCGATTTCAAGTAATTTAAACTGGCTAGCAAATACAATAGCTTGTGACGTAAAATCTTCTCGTATGTTATTGTCAAATGTCAGCTACACGGCACAGCATGCTGGATAAATGCTTCGGTATCTTTTGAATATGCTACACAATCCAAATTTGTCCATGAAGTGAAGGAAATATGTAAAAAGTATATTCTAGGAAATCAATATTACAAAAATATATGACATAATATTTCTGTCATATTTCTCTATCTATCTATCACTTCATATATATATATATATTTGTATGTGTACATATGCATATTTATGTGTAATTTTATATATATATACGTATGCATATGCTTAGATGTATAGTGATCTCCATATATTTAAAATTCGCTACAAAATACATACGTACAAGTATATTTGCATGTTATTATTTATAACTTTATATGTGTGCTTCGAGATATAACCGTAAAGAATTACTTCACCTTCTCTCGAAAGTTTATAAAACTCTTACGAGGTCAACAACATGCAACTGTCACTGGTAAGATTGAAAACTCTAAAATAGAAGAAGAAACTCGAAGAATTGTTTTGGAGTCATTGCAAAGCTACTGTCTCATCAATATAAGATGCCGGTTCGAGTCCCAGGTGTATCCGCCGCCTTTTTCTATCCACATGAGCTTTTCAGCCCAATATTTACATGCCATTTTTTATAGCAAGTACTTCAAGATATTCCAAATTTTACAGAACGCAACCGGGGTTCAAAATTGACAAATGATTCGGCAGTCTTAGATTTCATCATAACAACCGCACACCGTTTTCTAGGAAACACTTGTTCCACCGTGATTCTTGGTGAACTTGTCATCACATTTTTTGCCTTAACATTTTATACGTTTAAAATTTACCAGCACATGGCAAAAGACTGACACAATGTGAAAGGCATCAATATAATGCTGCGACACAGCTGTTGGGAATTTTTAATCTCACTTCAGTTTATATACGATTGAGTGATTCTATGTATATATATATATATATATATATATATATATATATATATATATATATATATATATATATGTATGTATACATTATATACATATAATATATATATATATGTATAAATTATATACATACAATATATATATATGTATATATTATATATATATACATAATATATTTATATTTGTATATTATATACATATAATATATATATATATATTATACATACATATATATGTATATATCATATACATATACTATATATATGTAAAAATAAATATATATATATATATGTATATATTATATGCATATAACATATATCTATATATAATATAAATATATAATATAGATGCATATAATATATATATACATATATATATATACATGTATATATACAATATACATATAATATATATATGTGCATATGAATACAATATAATATATAAATACGAGTGTGCGTACATATTTGTATATATATATGTGTATATTTATATATGTATATGTATATATATGTGTATATATATTTATATATGTATATATATATGTGTATATATATATTTATATATGTATATGTATATATATGTCTATGTATGTGTATATATATATATATATATATATATATATATATATATATATATATATATATATATATATATATATAGATATATGTATATATATGTATATTTATATGTGTATATATATATATATATATATATATATATATATATATTTCGCATGCGTATTTCGTGTGCAAGATTCTTGATGTGGATACGTGTGTTGAAAGAAATACAATTAAACCTTGGGAGAGGCATTACGCCGGTAGTAAACACATGCACTGGTTCAGTCCTTTATTAATTTATATATTTATATAGTTTTTTTGTTTTTTGTTGAATTATTTCATTGCACTCTTGCAATCTCTTCAGTAACTTGTCTCTCCACTTCCATTTATTTTGAATGTATAATCTGGCGTTGTTTTGGCGTTGTTTCGAAACTGTTCGGTATAAGCATGTGAGTGTGCGCAAGCTCGTATGTGTGCACGCTCATATGTGTGCACGCACTTATGTGTTCGTGCTTATATGTAAGTATGTGCGTCCATATGTGTGTTTGTAACAAATTCTTTTATATCAGATCAGATAGAGACTTTTTAATTCATTTATTTACGTTCATATTCCGCATCATATGTGTGAACAACATATGCAACCATGGGCAATTGTAAGGCCCTCATCTACGTGTATTTGGTGTTCAAAATTGGTTGCGTTTTAGTTATGAGGACCGACCCCTGTATTTGTCGCAACGATGCGTCACCGGGGTGTCTAGACAGGATTTCTATGCTAATTCTGTCCAGTACACCACCATGTTGTTCTTTGGCATGCTGGTAGAGCATCGAGGTTTGTTTTTGATTATTATAGTCCCTCCAATGTTCGTTTACACGCTCAGCCAAACTTCTTGCCGTTTCAGCTATGTATGTCGTGTTTCTGTTTTTACACTCACCATCCATACAGCTTATTTTGTAGACTACATTTCTGGCTTTGCAGTTGGCACCAGGACTATTTTTGCACACAATGCAACTCTCCTCAACACACCTTGTTCTTCTGAAGGGATATGCTCATACCGAACAGTTTCGAAACAACGCCAAAACAACGCCAGATCATACATTCAAAATAAATGAAAGTGGAGAGACAAGTTACTTAAGAGATTGCAAGAGTGCAATGAAATAACTTAACAAAAAACTATATAAATATATAAATTAATAAAGGACTGAACCAGTGCGTGTGTTTATTACCGGCATAATGCCTCTCCCAAGGTTTAATTGTATATATATATATATATGCACTCGATCTAAACATGAACAAGCAAGAAAAAGCACGAAAAAACAACAACACGAGGACGTGGAATAAGTACAGTGTTACTGGACGCTCGGGAAAGGAAAGAAGAGAACGAGGATCACACGTTTCGAGCGGAGCTCATCATCAGAAATATAGAAAAAGTCCAAAGAAGACGGAGAAAGAAAAAAACCAACGATACACACGCGGTCACATATTGAAATGACCGGAAAGGAAGGCGTGGAAAAAAAGTTCTTTACAAAAAGTGGAGAGTGGAAGAGAAGGAGGTATGTGTTTGTATGTGTGTGCATATATATATATATATATATATATATATATATATATATATATATATATATATATATATATATATATATATATATATATGTATATGTATGTGTGTGTGTGTGTGTGTGTGTGTGCATATTTACATGTATTCATATATATATATATATATATATATATATATATATATATATATATATGTGTATGTATATATGTACATATATATATATATATATATATATATATATATATATATATGTATATGTATGTGTGTGTGTGTGTGTGTGTGTGTGCATATTTACATGTATTCATATATATATATATATATATATATATATATATATATATATATATATGTGTATGTATATATGTACATATATATATATATATATATATATATATATATATATATATATATATATATATATATATATATATATATATATATATATATATATATATATATATATATATATATATATATATATATATATATATATGTATAAATATTTTGTTAAATATTCAATGAGAATATTATATACTGATTTTACGTTCAGTGCTCTTTTGTCTCATAGTATTAATACTATTAATGTATTTATACATTTAATACGAGAGATTATATATACTATATAATATATTGTTAATTATATCAGGAAATAAATATCAGAAAATTCTTGAGGAAGCTATATACGTGTGTAGGATAATTGTTGTATTAAAAATATAAATATATATAAATATATGTAAATATGCATAAGTATAAATATATAATTATGACACTTTAAAAGTTTCGGATTAACTTTTGAAAGCTTCTTACGATCGTTTCGCTAAAGTGTTGTCTCTATAGTGGAATCCTATAGGATTAATAGGATTTATACTTATGCATATTTACATGTATTCATATTTACATGTATTATATGTATTCATATTTTTAGTACAATAATTATTCTACACACGTATATATCTTCCTGAATAATTTTCTGATACTGATTTCCTGATATTATTAACAATGTATATATGTGTGTGTGTGTGTGTGTGTGTGTGTGTGTGTGTGTGTGTGTGTGTGTGTGCGTGTGTGTGCGTGTGTGTAATTGAAAATATCCGTTATAGGTATAAATATAACATAAAGAAGTATAAAAATGGAGAAAATATGTATATATATATATATATATATATATATATATATATATATATATATATATATATATATATATACATATATATATATATATATATATATACATATATATATATATATATTTATATATATATATATATATATGTGTGTGTGTGTGAATATATTTTTATGTATATATATATACATGCATATATATATGTATATATATGTATATATATTCATACATATGTATATATATATATATATGCATATGTATGTATATATTATATATGCATATGTATTTGTATATATATGTATATAAAAATATATGGAAATATATCTGAGCCTTGTTATATAGGATGGTGACGTACACGTACTATATTATACCATACTGCGAACGGACAGAACGGAAAGGAGCTATGGTGGACTTGCTCTATACATCCGTGAAGACTTCTCACCACAGGTCTTACTGTCATACTCAAATTCAGTATGTGACTCTCTAATTGTATACATAAGAGAACAAAATATAGTCATAAGTAATGCATCTCGCTTACCAGATGCTCCAAACCATACAGGCAAGTTTGAAATTTGCCTTACGCGAATTAAAGAGACTCTCATGAAACTGGAACACTACGTGAGCATATTACTTATATGTGATTTCAACTTCCACAATGTCAAGTGGCTCTCATGAATGACTCATTGCAAACAAGCACAGGTGCAGGCCCTGCTCAACTCCACCAATGCTCTATTCATGGAGCAGGTTGTGCTCAGACCAACTAGGGCGAATAACATTTTGGATCTCTGCTTCACAAGCAATACGGATATCGTTCATGATGTAAAAGTGACGCCGATATTAGTTTCTTATCACAACATAATAGAGATGTCTATGATTGGACCAAAAGTAGCCAGAGACATACAGCCTAAAGGAAGCACCCAAAATCTCTCCAATCTGAACTTCCAGAAAGCAGACAAGAAATCGATCCAGAAAGAGATCCTCAGACAGGACTGTCCGAAATGTCTCTGCAACCTACTCCTCTGTCTTTAAGTGGTAAAATCTTACTAACAAGTCACTGGGTGAATGCTACTTCCAAAATGTTGCAGTCTATCAAGTTACCCTCACAACATCCGATGGCACAAAGATACAATAGCCCGGTATAACAGACAGCGACTCTAAGGAGAGATATACGCTGTATATGCGCTCCTTCAAGTGCAGGTACAGGAAAAACTGTACCTACCCATCTTTTCTTTATCAGAAAACTGCGACTATCGAAATTAGTTTTCCAGAATTTATCATGTCATGAACATGCATTCTCCTTACTCACCTGGAACTCACTATTTTCAAGCCTGTCTTCGCGAGGCTTCACATACTTCACAAACCTAAATTCCATCAACAGGAACAATAAACTATCTATTTATTGCGATCACAGTTACACCCTGTTAATCTTCATACCTCCTGCACACAAGGGGAAGTTACTTAATCACTGCTGTCCGTAGAACCTACAGTTCTCTCATCTTGGTCCCGCACCCTCAGCTTAAATTTTAGTTCCCCCTACTTAATGCTGCTGCTAATATGTCTGCATGTTCGAACTCCACTAAAACATGACCGACTTACTGATTCGTGCTAAGTATTCACCCTGCAAGTGCGATATACAAGGAGTTGATGTCGCTGATATATAAAAAATGCCGCAACTTGCCGCTAAGATGGCGCCAGTATCATGTCGATATCATATCCGAACATATAGAGCTAAAAATAAAGATAACTCGTCTCAGTTTTGGCAGAATTAATATCACATGACCTGATCTAAACAACTGGGGGCATAATACTTAGAAGCCATGCTGACTTGCTTTCAACCCTTCCACTCTGGACATAAGATAGCGGGAGACGTGTCGGACGAACTCAAGAAACTGTAAGACATGTGAACTTGAGACGAATCGTTATTACATATTTACGTATGTATGCATATACATAGACAGACAGACAGTCAGACAGATAGATAGATACATTTCTTTTATTAGCCACTCAGGGCTCAACGAAGATGGGACAAATACAATGTAGAGCTTTTCTTTTTGGGAGGGGGAAGGAAGGACAAAAAAAAAAAAAAAAAAAAAAAAAAAATTGGTGGTGTCGATCAAAAGGGATCGTAGGAAGGGAAAAAGGGGCAGTTCGATCAAAAGGGATCGAAAAAAAAGAAAAGGAAAGGCCGATCAATAGGGATCGTGTATCACACAGTAATGTTCTCGTGTAAAAAGAGGGGAGGACAGTTTAGGTTTAGCCGTGGAAGGAAAAGCCCACGGAAAAGACCACGGTAACCTTGGTCAATATTCTCATTGAAGAAACTATAACAGTAAGTGACTCTCTTTTGCCTTTTTGTTTTATTTTTTTTTTCTTGTTCATAGGGTTATGCTCAAGATGGCTCCGTCGTTCACACGTGCCATCCTTGCTACATTCACCCATCTTTTTTTGAAGCATTCACTAGACAAGACTTCCCTTTCTACTCTCACCTTCCTCTTCAGGTGATACTTGAAGAAGTTGATGAGAGATTGCCCAGGGAGGAAAGTCTTTGTCTCTAGACCTTTCAGACGCGTCCACCATACACATTCTTTCGCCATAGCCACAAGTACGATGAAAATAGCTCTTCCTTCCCGTTTAAAGGAAGGAGGCGCGACAATATTCACGATAGACTCGGCTGATAGACCGACTCGTCCCACACGCGATAGCAGTCGCTCAAGGTTGACCCGGGTTGTTGGAGTTGCCGAAGAGCAGCGTGACACTCGCGGTGCCATTCGCCCTTCTTCGGCCTCTTCTTGATCCACGACTGCAGTTCGGTCATGGAGACGAGCTGCGGGAATCGCGCCGCACAAACAGTGACCACACCTGTTCACCGCTGTCTACGTAGAGCCGGAGATGTCGCAGTCACAGTGCGTGTCTGCGCATCATCAACCACAGCATGTCCAGTCCTCCTTTTAACGGGTGTTGGCAGCAAACGGATCGCCTAACCATCGGAACGCTTCCTTTCCACAAGAAGCGGAAGAGGATGCGCTCCAGTTTGGTGATGGTAGGGTCGGGACAAGGAACGACGGTCAAGCGGTAGTAGATGACGGACGCGATGTACGTGTTCGCCACCTCCGCCTGACCTTTCAGGGAACGCTTCCTCTCGGCCCATTGCCGGGCTAGAGTGGCCACCCTTCTCGTTATCTCGTCCCAGTTCTTCTCCGTTTGGAGGTCTGGACCAAACCAGACCCTGAGCAACTCAACCGGGCTGTCAGTCCAACGTCCCACGACCGAGGCGCTACTTGACGGCATGGGCTTGATTCTCCAGGAGCCGAGCCGCAAGCCGACTGACTTATCCCGGTTGATTTTCGCTCCCGTTACCGCTTCGTAGTCTCTCAGTGTCTCGCCGACAAGCTCGATGTGCTTTTGGCTAGACACTATGACGGTGACGTCGTCTGCGTATGCCGACACGCTCATCCCGCATCCCAACTCTCGCGGGATGCCCCTCAGCGTCGCCAGCTTCCGCAGTAGTGGCTCGAGAGTCAACACGTACAGAAGCGACGAGAAGGGGCATCCCTGACGGACCGAACGTGCAATGTCGAAGGGTCTTGATAGATGCCCATTGACGCGAACTACCGAACGGATGCCTCTGTACAAGGCAGCCATCCAGCCGCAGAAAATGGGACCGAAGCCGGCCGCTATGAGGACAGCCTCCAAGTATTGATGGTCTACCCTATCGAAAGCTTTCTATTGATCTAAATTGATCAGGGCCCCACCCATGCCAGGTTCCTTAACTACCCGCTCTATGATGTAGCGCATCAGATGGATGTTGTCATGGATGCTCCTGCCCGGCACGGCGCACGTTTGCGCCTTGCCGATCAGTTTCTCGATGACAAGCGCCAACCGCTTGGCTAACACCTTGGCCAAAATTTTCAAGTCTGCATTGCGCAGAGTGATGGGCCTAAAGTTATCTATGACGTCCCCCTTGTTTGGATCTTTCTTCAGCAGCGTTACGGCTCCTCGACTCACAAAACCGGGAATGCTCCCGTTTTGCTAGCAGTTGCAGTACACCGCCACCAAGACGTCTCCAAACAAGTCTGGCATACAGTTGTAAAGCTCGTAGGGCAGACCATCCAAACCCGGAGATTTGTCCCTCGAGCATCCCGCCATCGCGTCCCTCACTTCCGCCGCCGTGATGGCACCTTCGCAGCACTCCGCCTCTCTTGCCGAGAGTGGTGGCAGGCTGTGCAGGTAGGCACTGAAGTCCACCCTGCGTTCTCGCTCGCCACTCGTCCAAAACAGTCGAACAAAGTGCCGTTGAAAGGCCTCACACATTTTGCTTGGCTCGAGCAGTTCGCGCCCCTGTTCGTCCACCAGAGACCGAATGGTGGTTTTGTTGCCCTGTTGCGCTTCGCCACCCGGGCCTCTCGCGCGGCTCCAACACCTTCGTTTCTTAGAGCACGCATCCTAGCCCTGACAACGCACCCTTCGTATTTAGCGTTGAAGTGTTGGTCTAGGGCCAACCTCGCCGCCAAAACGTCGGATGCGATGCCACTTCCAATTGCCTCTTCTAGCTTCTTAACTAGCTCACCTTCTACTCTGTTTCTGTCTATGGCTAGTGCTTTGCTATACCTAACCGCTTCTGCTTTTATTGCTCTCTTGAGGGCAAACCACCATTTGTTATTGATGATGGCTCCCGTCAAAGCCTTCTTTACTAACGTGCTAATCCGGTCTCTGAAAACCTGTCTCGACGGGAAAGACGCGTTTAGTTTCCAGTAACCGGGGTCCTGCCTATGTGTCTTACCTAAGTCTAGCGTACACGTCACAAGTTTGTGATCCGTGTAGCTGACTATGTGAAATTGTGGACACCCTATACTATCTATATCTACTCTCCTACACAGTACTCTATCTAGATACGATCTCGACGACCCGATGCGGTTTGTCCATGTCCACATTGGCGCATTCGGGTAATCGAGTCGGTACCTGTCAGACAGTTGAAAGCGTCTGAGCAGGTCTTTGAGGCATTTGCATCCCCGTCTATTCCTATCTTTGCCCACATAGTCTAGATGCCTGTCCAAGGTAGCATTCCAACCCCCCACTAAAAGTAAAGGACGAGACGTTCCTAGGAATACTTCTAGACGTCGAAAGAAATCCGGCCTACCTGTTAAAGGTGGTGCGTATACTGATATGAGTCGAAAAGCACACCCATCGCTGCCATCGTCATCCAGAACAACCAATCTACCCTCCGGGTCTATGAATACTGTCTTTACTTCGAGATCCAGATTCTTGCGAAAGAGTACCGCCGTGACACTACCGCCCATTCTCGGCAGACAGGGAGAAAAATAAATGTTAAACTGTCTGCCAAACATGGACGTTAGGGCCCGCGGATCATGGAGTCTGGTCTCGCTTATGGCTATGATTTCTAGTTTGTGTGACTTTATGTCGTTTAGGAGGTACCCTTGTTTCCAAGGGGACCCCAAGCACCGCGCATTTACACAACCAATCTTGAGCATAATTTTGATTTGAGTGTTAAAGTTTTAAAGAGAGTCACTTACCGTTTGAGAGTGTTTGTGTCTCCTCCTTCGGGTTTTCTTCGAAGAGATCACTGTATAGTTTTTCGCCAGGTATTTTTGGCATTTGCCAACTGCCTTGGGAAAAATAGATTTTAGTGTGTGGTGCAGGGTTGGTGTTATGTGTAGTATTTTGATGTGTTCTGGCGGTGTTGTGTACGGGTGGTTGCTGGTTTTTATGTCTTCGTTTGTTATGTTTGTTTTTGTTTTGATGTATTTCATCAACTCTGAGTTGATGACAGTGAGCATTGTGTGTGTACTTGCTTTTGGGGTTTTGTTGCTTGCGTTGTAGTTGTGTGTGCTTGTGTTGGTGTCTGGAGTGTTTTCGGGAGTTGTGTATCTCCCTGCTTTGTTTGTGTTTGCTTTTCTTTTCTTGCTCCTCTTCCTCCTTCCTTTCTGGGTTATTTGCCATTCCTCATTACTTTCATCTTCCGACGAAGGTTCTGAGGAATCGGAAGGGGGTAGGGGCAAATTGTGAGCGTCTGTGTGTGCTTGTGTGAGTGGTTGTGTTGCTGTTTTTTGTTGGTGCTGGTGGCTTGTTATTTGTGTGAGGTGTGTGTGATGTGGGGGAGGAGGAAACAGTCTTGGAATTTTCTTTCTTTTCTCCTGCTTCCTCACTTGTTGTTTTTGCAGATGCTGTTGTCTTCTCAGTTGCCGGTGTTGCTTGTATTTCTCTTGTTTTGATTGTTGATGGTGGTGTTGGTAGTAGGGGTTTTTTCCTGGGTTTTGGTGGTTGCCCTTGTTGCTTTTTTTGGTTGGCGGCGGTTGGGCAACTGTCCTTGAGGTGTGCCTCGCTGCCGCATACATAAGAACGTGGCCGCCTTCCCTCCACCACTACATATAACTTGTGGTCCTTTGCCAGTTGGATGTGTGTGGGGATCTTTTGGCACTCCTCTTCAGTGATGTGGAGGAGGACTTCGATTTTTTTTCCTCCTTCCCAGTTTTTCTCCTCTGCAGTAGATATTGATATGGGCATGCAGGAAGTCTTGTTCAGGGTAGCACATATATGCTTCTGTTTACCCGAGTATTTGTATTTGTATTTATATAAATGTTTATCTGTCTGCGTGCCCTCGTACATGTGTCAGTGCACGATTTTATGAATGTTTATAATGGGGAAACCTGTCACATTGGCTTCAAATTTTTGCACAATTCCAGTAATCTAGTGGATAGGACTAGTTGATTACATTGACCCTAGTACTAAACTGGTACTTATTTCACCGACCCAAAAACTATAAAGGGCTAAGTTTTCCCTAGAGGCATTTGAACTGAAAACATAAAGCTGGAAGAAATGCCGTTAAGCATTTTGTCCGGCGCGGAGACAATTTTGATAGTTCACCTCCTTAAGGTTGCATAGTGAGTTGCATAGACATAGTGAGTTCAATCAGAATCAGTTACTTTGATGAACTGGAATGGAGTAATCTATTCAGCCTCAAGTCACTCTTCCTGACGACTTTTGGTTGTTGATTCATCCTGGAAAATCTGGTGAGCACTCCCAGTCATCCGCACCAGCCAGAAGACTCAACTCACGAACCCCCGCATAGCATAGCTCCTCCTGGGCATGATTTGCTGCCCCTGTAGTGTAGAATGTTCTTGTAGATTCTGCTTTTACCCTTTTACTTATCACGCGTACGATCACCCTAATCACTGTTACTCCGATTCTCCTGGCGGATAATGTTAAAGGAGTGAAGATTTATCGAGAATATACTCAGACACTTACATGTTACTTGAAACGTCGGATATTTCAGTTAAGCAAATAAATGAATAGTCATAAGTGAAGCCGACAAGGATCCATTTTCTTAATATTTGAGCATATAATTTTCCTTTATAATAGAGATAGATAGATAGATAAACAGACAGACGGAAGGACGGAAGGATGGACGGATACACAAGTAGACAGACATATAGATGAATGGTTCGATGGATGGATGGATGGATGGAGGAATCGATGGATGGATAGAGATAGATAGATAGATAGATAGATAGATAGATAGATAGATAGATAGATAGATAGATAGAAAGACAGATATACATGTGTGTGTTTATGTGTCATATTTAGATATTGTATTGAGTATGTGTCGTTACTTGTTATTTTATTGATTTTAGCAATGCTTGAACTTATACTACATACGTTACAAAAGAACAGAACACAAGAGTAGACCATTCTGATACCAGTGCAGACTGTTGATGGTTCAATGACAAAACTCTAGTTGCTATTGTATTAGGAACGGTAACTACCAAATACAAAAATAAAGTAAATAACCACCGGCTAATGGCAGAAAACCATTGTCAAGAAAATCATTATATTGATGAACACCATATTTTATATATATATATATATATATATATATATATATATATATATATATATATATATATATATGACTGTGTTATTGTTATATGTTTGTATGCGAGGATATACACTATATGTGTGCGTGTCTGTGTGTGTGTTTGTGTGTGTGTGTGTGCCTGTGCAGCTGCACACGCATGCATACGCAATCATCCACACACACACGTCATATATATATATATATGTATATGTATATATGTACGTATATATATATATATATATATATATATATATATATATATATATATATATATATATATATATATATATATATGTACATATATACATATATATATATATATATATATATATATATATATATATATATATATATATATATATATATATATATATATGTACATATATACATATATATATATATATATATATATATATATATATATATATATATATATATATATATATATATATATAGGAAAATGAAAAACCCCACTTTTTACTGACTTATATATATATATATATATATTTATATATGTATATGTATATATATACGTATATATGTGTATATATATATATATATATATATATATATATATATATATATATGTGCATGCATATATATATATGTATGTGTACGCATATATGCATATATATATATATATATATATATATATATATATATATATATATATATGTATATATATATATAAATATATATTTATATACATATATATCTATATATGTATGTATATATATGTATATATATATGCATGTATGTATATATATATAGATATATATTTATTTAAATATATATGCATATAAATATATATATATATATATATATATATATATATATATGTATGCATATATATACACATACATACATGCATGTTTGCGATGTATACGTATATATTTATGTATGTATATATGTTTTAGCAACGTTTATAACTATACATGTATGGATATATATATATATATATATATATATATATATATATATATATATATATATTTACATATATCTGAAAAAAATATGTGACACTTATTCGGTAGCCATGATAAAACTCCGAGTTTCGGATGCCGGGGTGGCAGCCCACGCCAACATGTGGAGTTTTATCATGGCTACCGAATAAGAGTCATATTTTTACAGATAAATTCCTCTATTTACATAATATCGAGGTCTCTTTCTGTCTTTTGTTGTCCTTCCCATCAATATATATACATATATATGTATATATATATATATATATATATATATATATATATATATATATATATATTATTGAGATTTAGTTGAATTAGTTACTTATGTTGAGGCACTAAGTCAGTGCGGTAGTGTCCGTACAGCTCAAAGTAAGGTGACTAAAATCAAAATAAGTAACAGGATATCAAGAAGTGATGCAATACCACCGTTTTCAGCGGCTCCATTTAATTGAACAATGCAATCATTATATCAATTTAAATGCAGGGTTATCCTCAGCTGCACGAATGACTAAATAGAATTTTAATCAGTCGGACACATTAATATAATTTTACTCAAATACTCTAATGGTGCAAGAAATGTATGACGTTTGTTGGGTCATAGCTTCTAGAGGATTGTTGTTCATTTTAATGTTTTAGTCTATCAACTACTAAATCTAAGACTATAGAGAGTTACTTTATACTACTCCTAAAATCTTGAAGATATTTATGACCATACCTAGCTATGAGCTGTCAACGCATTCCTGCCCTCCATTCTAAACAGACACAGTCCTCTAATCTTAGATTTAGTAGTTGATAAAATTACTAAAAATTAAAAATGAACCACAATACTTTACAAGCTATCACTCCAACAAACTTCATACATTTCTTGGAAGTGTATAAGAATATACTATTCTTTGTTTTTTTATATATATATATATATATATATATATATATATATACACTCAATATTTACTTTTTATACATGCTAGGCCACTGGTAGGGAAATTTCTAAAAAAAACTCGCTACCCTACATTTTACGTATATATATATATATATATATATATATATATATATATATATATATATATATATATATATATATATATATATATATACATATATATATATATATAAAGGCATTACTACAGAATAATGCCACACACCAGACTTCCCAAATAAACACATTTTAGTACCGAATACGAGGAAAAGCAACTCTCAAAAAAAACAACCTTTTTTTTTTAGAAACAATCAACTATGTATCGACTGATTTCACGATTACCAGAATGAAATCTAGTTTTCGCTCGTCAGCATAGTATAGTACCGATATATACAAATAAGCAAACTCATCACCTTACCGAAACGAACACCTTATGTATCCGACAAAGCAAACGGAATATTGTTTATCTCTATACATCTCTGCAAAAAAACGGGAATCTTTTTGAGTTGCTCTCGGTACACGTAGATTTTTATCCTATTATTGAATATATATATATATATATATATATATATATATATATATATATATATATATATATATATATATATATATATACATATATTTACTTGGAAATGTATGCCTGGCGTTCAATCAAATAATAATATGAATAATACACACACTCACACACCTACACACACACACATACACATGCATATAAGGGTACAGAACATCACCAACAGTAAACAACATGAAATACGAAAACAATTGAGTATAGTACGCAAGCAACGAGAGAAACAAATGGAACACAGGACAAGTAAAATAAACAACGACTTTTCATCAGTTGTCGACTGTCTACTCCTCATTTCGAGCATTGGACAACAATATGAATCTTCGAAGACAGTTTCTCCCATAGTACCAAAATAAAATTTAGGATTTATGGATGGTCAAATAGACAGCCTCTCTGTGATGTTGTTTATACTTTCTGTAAACCCCTTGTCATTCATATTAAAGTAGTCAGAAGGATTTGAGTGTTACCACTATATCTGACGATTAATGTTACAGGTATCTAGAAGTGGATGAATATATATCTTACAATGGTACCAGTAACAAAACACGTGTAAGTAAAGAATATTACAGCCGAATAAAGAAAATTTGGACCTCAGAACTCTCTACACTATAAAACAGTGGCCCACAATGTGTTTACAGTGCCAGTACTCATAGGAACATTTGAACTGCTTGACAGGACGCTTGATTAGATCCGAGCCCTTGACGTGAAAACCCGAAAAATACTAACAAGCACACATAATTTCCACCTAAAACGAAAACAAAGCGACAGAGGCTTAACATCGATCCAAAATGCCTTTGAGTGTCGCATCATATCCCTTCGGCAACATCTTTTAACCACCAAGCGTCGAAGTTGATCAAGTTTGCATATATGACGCTAATAACATAAGACTTGGAAAGCAGCTCCCTGAGAAACACTGATAACCTAGACTAGATATCCGAAGAATTTGCACGACTGTACTGCAACGCATCATCAGATGAAAGGATGACCCTATATGAGTAGAAGACTAGGCATGGATGTGTTAGCAGAAAGCTCTGTGATGATATTAACACCGATCATCAAAGCAGTTTATCATGGACCAATAGCTGGATTACTATCTCCCACTTTGAAGGGTATGAGGTTGCAATTCAAGAACAGGAAATATCAAACTGATGCACAAAAGGGACAGAGATGCAGAAAAAGCCGTAAAATGTGATAACCGATGCAGACTTTGTGGAGTTCACACTGAAGATATCACCCACATTATAAGCAGCTGTCCGAAAATTTCATCACGATTGTATCTACCGATGAGACATGACGTTGTAGTAAGGACACTCTATAATGAAAACATTGGAAGGATTACTCCGAGTTCAAAAGACTAAGAACCCACAGTATGGAAGAAGCTATAGCCACTCATAACAAAAAGGAGTACTGGTGGAATGTCCCAGTGAAGACTTCAATAAGATGTAAGCACAACAGACCTGATATAATGATTTGGGATAGAGGAGAGAAATTTTGCACAGTTGCGGAAATTAGCTGCCCAGCAGAGGTTAACACAAAGGTGAAGATCAGTGAAAAAAAACTATGCTGGATTATTGAGAAATCTACTGTTACTCAAATCCAGGTTACAAGTTCAGATTTATGCATGTAATGATTGGGGCTCTTGGATATGTAACACACTGCTTAAATACCAATCTTGGGAAATTAGGCTTCTCAAAACCAGAAAGGAGAAAGCTAAGTCGAAGACTACAGTTCTAATCCATCACTGGAACTGTAAAGTCTGTAAAACGTTCCAGAAGTTTATCATTTAAATATATGTTTAAGTGATTTAGCATTTAAATATATAGTTGCATATCTAGATATACAACTATATGCATGATAATACATACATACATACATACATACATACATACATACATACATACATACATACATACATACAGGGGTACGCACGTACGTACGTACGAAAATACCCTGTTGATGTTGAGATTCCAATGAAAAGGACTTGGATTTAGGTTAGAAACCGGCTCTTTCTCTATTGGCAAGAAATCTTGAGATAAACTGAATAATGACATACATACATACATACATGCATATATACATACATATGCGCATATATACATGCATGCATGTAAACTCAGAGAGCGATTAAGTGCTTGTGAGCATGAAAGAAGTGGACAAATCTACCGATCTGGCCTCACATCAATATATTTTTAGAAGTTCTGATGCTATAACTGTAAGTGGGTGAGTAGTTAGTTAGTGAGTAAGTGAGGACGTGAGGACGTGACCGAGTGACTGACTGACTAATCGAATAAATGAATGAATTAATGAATTGGCGAGTGAATGAATAAATGAGTGAGTTGCAGGGTGAGAGAGTGACTATTTTTACCTTCTGCATTAAGAGGGCGAGCTGGTGGGATCGTTACAGCACCGAGCAAAGTGCTGAGCGGCATTTCTTCCGTCTTTACGTTCCGAACGCAAATGTTCCCAAGGTCAACTTTGGCTTAACTCCTTTCGGGATCGAAAAAATAAGTACTAGTGGGACCGATGTATTTGACTTTCCCTTTCCCTGCCAAAATTAGAAAATAATATTTCCTTGTGTATTAGTTGTGAATTATATCTCTCTTAATCCCTGACCAAGCAGACATAGGATAAAATATCTTCCTATGTTGGAATTATACTATTTGTTTCTTTTCTTTCATAGTAATTCAAAAACTTATATTCTACAGTATCGTTTCTTTATCTAAGACATTCCTGTGTGATCAGAGCGGTATTTATTTGTTATTTCTAGCAGCTATGTTGACCATGTAAGAACTATCTCATTAGCCGGTATTAAATTGATATTCTTCATGACATCTACATTGTCATGTATTATTAATTTTCGACTCATTTTGTGCTTTCCAGTTGTTAAGTTAAAATAACCTTCTATTTATATACCAAAGAATATACATTAGCAAAAATAAGAAGGAAAAAAAAGCATTATTAGACAAATGTCAACAGTAATCCGATATATCAGGAATATATACACACAAATATAAAGCACCTTTATTAGAAGACACTCGGCAAACAAGAACAATCAGAAACGAAGAAGAGAAAACAACAAACAGCACAATAACACGTCATTGTAGTACCAGTGCAGACGGTTGATTATTCGATAACAAATATCTACTTGCCATTCTGTTGAGAATGTTAACTACGAAACAGGAAAATAGAATAAATAACAAGTCAATGCATTACACAGTGGAAAAAGTAAGACATATCATATCAACGTTTTGGATAATTTTCCTTTATCAAATTAGACAGGCATAGATGAAATAAAAATAATTAGTTCATGGAGAAAAATGTTCCTGGACTTAACAGTATTTCTTTGGTAATCAATGACAGAATGGGATTGGGTAATAGCAAGTTGTTTCTTTCAGAAGAGCGAATTTGTTCAGCGGTGTGTTAAATTCGGCCATGCGCTAAAACAATTAATGTACAAGCAAACGTGTGAGATAGAAGGCGCAGAAAATTAGTGGTAGTAGTGGTCTAGGTAGTATTGGCATATTAGCGTGTTGGAGGAGATGTGACATTGACGTAATAGAATGTATGCAGGAATAGATGTGTATGAGTGAATAATTGACATCACGTATTGTGAGTCTTAGTAAAGCATTATGTGTGTGGCTGGATCGTGTGCAGTTTCACATGTGGACGTTCACTAGTGTGCATGCTGAGATTTTATAGCAAATCTAACCAATTATTGATATTTCGATGAAAGGATACTCCCTAATTAGAAGATTAACTGTTTTTTCCTAGAAGGAACAACAAAAATAGTCATGGTATTGAAGAAGACCACACATAGGCACACACACGCGCGCACGCGCACACGCGCGCACGCGCACACGCGCATACTCATACAACATACGCGCGCGCACGCAAAAGACGAAGGTATGAATAACCTGGACGTATGAAATTAGAGGTGAATGTTTTACTGGTGAGTTGCTGTTTCGTTGGCCATTCAAAATTTCTCAGTATCGGCATTTATCGGTTAAACTACATGTTTCTTTTAAAATGCTTTTCTATGTATAGGAGAATCAGTTCCGAGGTTACTTTGATCGATTTATAAAGCTTTTGTTGAATGTCTAACGAAATAGCAACGTTCACTTCAAACTATTTCCTGTTACTTCGATTACCCAATTCACGCCCACTTTCCTCTTTGCTGTCTGTGGATTCAACAAAACCATTGCATTCCTTTGCAAATCTTCCGGAAATAACAGTTAATTTTCACTTAGTAAAAAAACCCACATCAATACACATTTACTTTTCCATTATCCTCCGAACACACACACACACACATACGCATAAGGATAAACATTCACGCATGCGCTTTCAAGCATTCATTTTCCAATAGCGACACATGCATGAAAATAAAACAAAGTTGTCTCTACATACACTCCGATTTACACGGGGCTTCATATATACGTTCTATTATATAAATATCGTCTCAATCCCAACTAACTTCCATCATCTTTACTCTCTCATTTACTCACACACACATACACACACTTATTCACGCACCTAATTTGAACTTTGCATCACTATTTTCAATCAATCGCTCAACAGACTTTCCTCTGCCAGAAAAATTCACTCTCACTCTATTCTATTCCATTTATATATACTGTGCGGTCTCTGTGACATACATATGCAGTTCTCTGCACCAACTAATTTCTTCTCTTATCTCTAACCATCTGTCTTACTTGGCAAAAGATAAATTGTATGAACCATCGACATTTCCCATTTCTTTTACACTGCGTTACAATGATTTGGTAATATTACTTTTCGTTCTTTTTTTATTATATTTGTTTTATGTTTCTTTCAAATACTATTTTCTGGATTGACTAATAGGGTGGCTTAAGTAAGACCTCTTGATTGCAGAGCTATTGGACGTTTTATTAGGAGTTCCAGTTAACAGTTACAATTCTATTATGTCACCCAGGGTAAATTCGTATGACGTCTTCTTTCTTCTTTTTAATCAATTTTTAACAAAATTTATGTTTCACTGCATTAACTTTATCGCCAGTCTGATTTGGGGTTGGCTTCATCTAGGAATGCTTCTGCTTACAACACTTAATTTTCAGTTAATCGAAAAATTATTTTCTCATACTTAAATATGATTGTAGAGCTAGTGCCTAGATAGGTTATAAATTCCGAAGATATACATCCAGCATAATCTTTGTAGCCTTCATTATCTAATGTTACCAATGCGTTCGATATTTAACTTGAAATTATATTTCTTGAATCCTATTCAGGTAGAGTAACCAGGGACAGTTAACAAGAGTTTTGTATTTTGAAGGTAAAAAGAGGGAGAAAACTTTTAGCGAACCGCTTAGTATAGTGGTTACTGCTAACCAGTAATAAAAATGACAAGAAGGGTGTTATAAAGTCATTTGTCTCTTCATTTCAGAATTTTAAAATTTCTTGCTGCAATAATAGCTGATAGAACAGATCATAGACATGAATTACTGGTTCTAATGTATTAATGTATTAGGATATGGGTGAACATGTCCTAATTATTCAAGTGGCTCCACCTTTTTAGATCTGAAGTGCAGTATAGGGAACCTGGTTAAACTGTGGATTTTGTCTTCATCGTTGCTGTTGCTATTTTTGTTGCAGTCGTTGCTGTTACTATTGTCGTTGTTTTTGTTGCTTTATGCATATCATTAATGATCAAACAAGTGCTGACCGGATCATCTTCATTTTCCACAGAATTGCATATTTTTGTAAGGCAAGTCTTGATAGAGTAAGATTTCAAGCAGATTTAGTTACTACATCTTGAGGATGAAGAAACCATGTACTCCTTCGCTATTTCTATTCCTTGGTGTACGATTGCTATGAAAGTTCTAATGAGATAGAATTTTAATATCATAATATACTAAGGCGGTGAACCGACAAAATCGTTTGCACACCGGACAAAATGCTTAGTGGCATTACGCTCGTCTTGCCGTTCTGAGTTCAAATTCTATCAACGGTGACTTCGTATTTCATTCTTTCGGGGTCAATGATATAAGTACCAGTTGATTTATCTCTTTCCCCGAAATTACTGACCTTGGGCCAAAATTTTAAATCAATATCATAATATACCTTTGGACAATTGCATATGATATATGCATGAATATATGTTTACATACCGTTCGCATTATATCTTCGGTGAATATTTAGCAAAAATGTTTCTATTAGAGAGGCTAAAAATATTTCAATTAGAATGGGTAAAGATTTTTCTACAACTCAGAATTTTTTGAAAAGAGACAGTTTTATATTGTTTTTATTTCATATTGCTGATACTCCTAAGTGTTCATTTCAAGATTTCTCCCTACTAAATGCAATTGTACTAATATGATTTTTTTCAGTTATACGCACAAGGCTTGAAATTTTGGAGAAGAGGGTTACCTACATTAAGCCCAGTATTTGATTGGTACTTATTTCATCGACACAAAAAGGATGGAAAGCAAAGTCGGCATTGGTGGAATTTGAACCCAGAACGTAAAGACTGATAAAATGCCGCTAAGCGTTGCCCGGCGAGCCCAGTGACTCCGTCAGCTCGCTGCCTTTCACAGGGTTATCATTTTTTGCCAGCTGAGTGAACTGGAGCATCGTGAAATAAAGTGCTTTGCTCAGGAACAGAATGCATCGCTCGGACCAGGAATCGAAACCACAATCTTATCATCTTGAATGCAAAACCTACAACCACTAAGACACGTACCTCCATAATTGTATTTATAATGGTTTTCGTATTTTGGCACAGGGCCAGCAGTTTGTGATAGGAGGGGTAGCTGATTTCATGGATTCTAGTTCTTGGTTGGTACTTATTTTATCGACTCCGAAAGGATAAAAGACAAAGTTGGCCCCGGCGGAATTTGAATTCAGAATGTAAAACCAAACGAAATGCAGCTAAGCATGACGACCGGCGTGCCTACGATTCATCCAACACGCTGCCTAAATCGTGTTTACTATAATAACCATAAACGAGATGAATGTTCATTTCTCTCAGCTAAAGAAACCTTTTAAAAAACCCTGCCCAGTCAACTAGTCGATGAGAAGTTAGAAAAATACATGACATTAAATGGAAATATACTATATGTACAACAAATCTATACACTGGAATGTAAGCACAGTATCTACGTACAGAACCCAAATAGCCATGTTTAGGTTAGACAAAAGAAACATGAGAGTAAAGACAGAGTAGCAACGGTGTAAACTAGTAGTTTTCCTACGGTCGAAAGTCCACTTCACTATTTAATCATCTACGTCGCATATACGCAGTTGCATATACTCACAGCCACACATAGTCACACTGATATATGTAACCGTCTGTTTGTGGGTGTAGGTGTGGGTGTCAGTGTGTGTGCGGGAAGGGGTGTGTGCTTATGATCTCGAAGCTATTCCCGACAGTTAGGTAAAAAAAGAAACTAATATATAATGTTGTACACAGACCAAATACTACAATACGCAATTATTGGTTTTAAACTCGCCATGGAAAACTTTTTCTACCTGACTAGTTTACATCCACATATTCATATGAATATTTACTGATACTCATATATATATATATATGTATATATATATATATATATATATATATATATATATATATATATATATATATATATATATATATATATATACATATACAAATGTCTGTGCGTATGTGCGTATGTGCGTATGTGTGTATATATATATATATATATATATATATACACACACATATATATATATATGTTGTGTATGTGCATGCGTGTATGTATTTTATGCAAATATGTATATGTGTGTGTGTCGATTTATTCGTGCATATATCTGCGTGGGTGCGACGTAAGTTATAAGAAACTATCAAATAATATGAAGACAGCGATGACGTCATTTCTGCTACCTCTGACCTTGCAATGATCGATTACATGTCAGTTCGGAAAAGATACCATTAATCAAGATTTATTCAATTTATTCTAATGCCAAATAATGGAAACAAATAGAGAGAAGTAAGATCATTTTGCAGAATCTCAAATACGGCAAAAAATGTCAGTTGTCAAATTTTAATGAAAAATTATTTAAAGTTGCTTATGAAACGTTCTTTTATCTACACTTTTGACTTTTAACCTTCAAATAATCCCACGTTATGTTGTGTGATCTATCATCTCATTTACAGTGCAGAAATATGAGCACAACCAAATATATGACTTACTAACGAACACAAAACTAATGTACATGTATGTAAAAAGAAAAGACACATAGATATATACGTATTTCAGACATCCTTCGGTCACGAATGACCAGGGATTGCTCTGTGAAAATTCATCCCCGAGGCACAAGTCCGAGCAAAGCCATTTGTGGAAGAGCAGCGGTCACCCGTGCATACCAGCCTCCCCTCTCCGCACCACCGATGTTGTCCAAGGGTCGATACAGCTTGTCAAAAGCCAATACAGCTTGGCACCAGTGATGTCGCAACTCATTTCTACAGCTGAGTTAACTGGAACAACGTGAAATAAAGAATGTCTTGCTCAAGAACGTAACACACAATCTGGTCCATGAATAGAACTCACAATCTTATGATTGTATGCCCGACGCCTTGACTACTGAGCCATGCGCTTTCACACATAAACATGTGTGTGAATGTGTGTGTGTGTGTGTGTGTGTGTGTGTGTGTGTGTGTGTGTGTGTATGTGTGTGTGTGTGTGTACAGACAGAGTGAGAGCGAGAGAGACTTGCAGAAAGCCTGAAGAAAGCTAAGATGAGCTGTATATAGAACGAAAAGAAGAGATTTAAATTTTATACCCTGCATTATTTGGTATATCATCGCAGCTCTACAATCAGAAATGTATCCGAAATCACAGAGTGTTGGAAAGATTTCACTTGCCTTTCGGATACTGGCGAAACGAATTTAGTTACACAACGACTTGAAACTGCCCAACAAGTTTTGCATCTATGATGTGTGCGTCACCACAAGCCTCATTTGAGACAAGGATCATGTATCGATGACACGTCGAAAGATATTGCTAGATGCCTATATTAAATATCAGTGATGAAATCTACACATGACGCACAAAACCGGGGAAATATGTCCTGGCTCAGTATGAAAGCACCCTTCTTCAATTTGCAATAAGATTGTCATGTGACCCGTAGATGTGAGTTCGGGCTTGTGAATCAGTTTATTTATATTGTTAGCTCTCTGTAAACACCCAGAGCACAAAAGTAAAATAGGAAACATCAGGCCATCAAAAGAAACAACCATTTTACTGTTCAATGAAATCAACTCTTCTGGAACAGAAGCTTATGTAGTTTGGGAAAATTAGAATTACCCATCACATAGTTAAATGTAATGATCGAAAACTGCAGAAAGTTGAAGTTCTGTATAGTAGAATGCTCATAGACGGTATTGCCTTCACTTTGTATGATTGCATTACACTTTCAAAAGCAATTTTTGTCATCTGTGAAAGGTCAAATATCGGAAATCCAACATGAGATAATAATATGCATATAGCTCCAATAGTCTTGACGAATCATTGATCAGCTTTATATCCAATTGTGCATGCATTAACAGTAGGAGTGAAAACACATAATGTACAATTGTACAAAGGTATAACTGTTGCTAGTGGTGTCATTCTTGTCCAAAGCATGTGCTATCTCAATAGCAAATGATTTAAAACAAAATCTGGATTAAGTGGTTAGGTGAAGACCTCATAGATATGTTGTCAGGTTTATTACAGGTGTATGTTTCCAGTAGGAATGTGGTTATATTCCAAATAATGATCACAACTACTTTATGAATATATGTGTGTATGGATGTATGCCTGTGTATGTATATACACACACACGTGCGCAGATGATAATCTAAAATCACATGAATGTAATCCGCAAAAGGTGAGTTGACATCATATAAGCTTCATAATATAAATATCGTCTCCCTCTTTTTCCAGTCCTTCTTCAAGTTCCACGCCTCCTCGCCCCAGCTTTCACCTAATGCTTTGCTGCACTGTTTATAGCTTCTGGTCTACGATGATTCTCGAAGCTCTGGGATTCCTGGTGTTCACACTGACAAGCCGTCCGGTTCACCCCGGTGAGTTGAAGTGATATGCATGGACATTTGAATTCTTATGCCCAGGCTATTAAATGGTATTATATGAGTATATTGTGCTATTTTAGGACAATTAGCCTTCTTCTCCACTTTTGATAAAATATTCCTAAAATATATGAAATAAAATATATACATAAAAATATTCACATCAAAATACCAAAGTACTGTTAAGAACATATTCTTTTATTCTTTTACTCATTTCAGTCATTTGAGTGCGGCCATACTGGAGTACCGACTTAAAAGGTTTTAGTTGAAGAAATCGACCCCAGCACTTGTTTTCTGTAAGCCTTGAATTTATTCTACCATTCCTCTTTGATGAACCGCTAGGTTACGGGGACATAAACACTCTAACATTGATTGTCAAGCGATGGTGCAGGGGCACAAAGACACCACACATAATTATGTATGTATGTATGTGTATATATATATATATATATATATATATATGTGTGTGTGTGTGTGTGTGTGTGTGTGTGTGTGTGTATGTATTATGTATGTATGTATATATATATATATATGTATGTATATATACCTACATATACATAAATATATACATATATAAATAAACGCACATATACACACACACATACACACACATACGCGCGCACACACACACACACACACACACACACACACACACACACACATATATATATATATATATATATATATATATATATATACGACAGGCTTCTTTCGGTTCCATCTACCAAATCCACTCACAAGACATTGGTCAGCTTGAGGATATAGTAGAAGACATTTGCTCAAAATGCCAAGCAGTGGGACTGAACCCGGAACCCTGTGGTTCGAAAGCAAGCTCCTTACCACACAACCACGCCTGAGCCTATATGGGAACGAAAATCGTTACAAATAACAATTTCATATATACTATTATAGTAAGCTACGAAATTCTTCCATACTCTCGATTCTCAAACCCTCATGCATAAATATCGAGCAAAATCCAAACTATGTGTTTTTCCCCACAAATTCTTATGGAGTTAATGAATTAAGATCTTCCTTGTTCTGTGGGTTTGTATTCATGGGGTGTCATGAAAAAGTTTCTATTTATTCGCTCGGCCTGCTAGAAATATCAACCAGATTTTCTTCAAATGACACCGAACAATCATAAAATATAAATAAGGATGCACCAGTTAGATAATGTAACTTATAACATTACCCTACACAGAAAAAATGGGACAGAGAATTGAGTGTACTAAATAAACAACGTAGGTAATCACATCTACTATATGCATATGCGCGTGTGAATCCATGCATATTTGCATACATATATATATCCGTGTGTGTTAAGTGCGACTGAGAGGCAGACAGACCTACAACCGAATCATCAACTTTTTTTTTTCCTGTCCTTGATACTTGGGATTATATATCGTTCTCATTTGGAGACGGTTGCAGTTGCCACGCAGCATTCTTTTACTTTTGTGTCTCTACGGGAAGATAATTTCAACTAACCGAAAATTAAACTTACATTGTAATTAGGCTCTCTAAGTCGTTTCCGTTAGCTCCTTATGCGTAAGTGTACTCTTATGCGTAAGTGTACTCTTCGCTTCCAATACATGCCTAATCTCGTGACTGTTGGAGTCAAGGCTGGACAGCTGCTATGTTGGTGATGCCCATTCAGGCAAAAACCAGTGTCCACAGTATCCATCTGTCTCAATAAAATAGATGGTAGCCAACTTCGGAGAATTCTAGATTGCTGCAATTTTCTCATCTGGAATTTCCTATTTGGAATTGGTCACAATAGTTACGAGATATCTGTTTATTTTTCATTTGGAGGGAATACAACTTCAACAATGTAAGAATTTATTCGCTGTTGACGGCCATAAATATACCGTTGCCTACTCCGAATTATGATTTTATTCATTATTAGTGTCCGTATACATGCCACTGGCAACTCATTTGTTTTTCTTCATTTATTTGTCTTAAAATTTTATATACATATACATACATACATACATATGTGTGTGTGTGTGTACATATATATGTATGTGCGTATATATGTGTATATATGTAGGTATAGATCGCTAGCCACTAAGCTTTTTTTTATTTTCTCTCCCTGCTTATTTCTGTGTTCCTTTCTGTCGAAGAGCGTAGGTTCGAAACGTAAAGGACTCTCTCACTTCCCGAGCGTTAAACTAATACATCTGTTTGTTGTTTACACACCCGTCTTCGTTTATTTTTTTTTTTTTTAGTAAATTCTCACTATATACATATATGCCTATATATATATATATATATATATATATATATATATATATATATATATATATACATACATGCATATATGTATATAATATATATACATACATATGTGTATGTGTGTGTGTGTGTGTGCTTGTTTGTACGTATGAATATATATATATGTATGTATGTACATGCGTGTGTTTTTGTTTGTATTCTTTTATTTTTTTTTACTAGCTTCGGAAATTAGAACGTAACCATTTTGGGCTACATTGTCTACCTGATAGTCTTTTGCAAAGATTTTATTTAAACAAAAATTACACTTTGATTGTTGGAAAATATCGTTTTCACTCTAACTGTTTCCATAACGCAACGAAAGTAGTGTTTTGCCAGTATGTCTGTGTGCTTAAGCCGGTGAACTGGCAGAAACTTTAGCACACCGGACGAAATGCTTAGCGCTATTTCGTCTGTCGTTATGTTCTGAGTTCAAATTCCGCCGAGGTCGATTATGCCTTTCATCCTTTCGGGATCGCTAAATCAAGTACCAGTTGCGTACTGGAGTGGAGTCGATCTAATCGACTGGCTTCCTCTTCAACAATTTCGGGCCTTGTGCCTAGAGTAGAAAGAAGTATGTGTGCGTGAGTGTTTATATGTGTGTGTGTTTGTGTACATATGTGTGTGTGTGTGTACGTGTGTGTGTGTGTGTGTGTGTGTGTGTGTGTGTGTGTGTGTGTGTGTGTGTGTGTGTGTGTTTGTGTAGAGTCAAGAGTTGAACTCACAGGATATTTATCGTAATTCTCTAAATTAGAATTACTAAATTATAAAATTTTCCATGTTGTGCAAAGCGATTTTCTTAGGTTAATCCTTAAATTCCGTCATAACATCGAGAGTTCATCGATTATTTTAGCAATACATTTCGTATTCTTGCTTAGTTCAATCGAAGGAAATTATATAAACCACAACCAAAGTTATAGCACATTCATAATTTAATTTGGACTGATGGGCATGTTAATGGGCAAAACGGTAAGAAGACCAGTTTCGCTGTGATATAATAAAATTCTGAAATACATGATATACATACTAAGTATATATACGCAAACTTTCAGAGGGGAAAATGTCAGAAAACTAATTCTCTCCTTCTTATAACTTAATGTATTTCGAGTAATTAACTTATGATCATTGCATCGTAAAGAGCTGGAACGAATATCAGAAGTGTCTGTGACTTTGATGATTCTCTTATTCCGCCATCCTCAATGATAATAATAATCTCCTGCAAGGAGATGCATGTTTATCTTGATATGAGATCACTATATATGGTTGTGATGCATGTGCCTGTTGTACCCTTAGAAGACGGGTAGTCATGATGGGTATACTAGGCTTCATATATTTGTACACCTGTGTCACTTTGATGGCATTCACTGCTCTCTACTCAATAATAATAATAATAATAATAATAATAATAATCCTTTCTACTATAGGCACAAGGCCTGAATTTGGAAGAGGGGTAGGGTAAGTCGATTATATTGACCCCAGTGCACTAGATGGTACTTAATTTATCGACTCCGAAAGGAGGAAAGGTAATTTCGACCCAGACGGAATTTGAATTAAGAGCATAAAGACGGACGAAATGCCGCTAAGCATTTTGTTCGGGCGTGCTAACGATATTTTAAGTTCACTGCCTTAATAATGCTACTACTACTACTAATAATAATAATAATAACAATAACAATAATAATAATAATAATAATAATAATAATAATAATAATAATAATAATAATAATAATGCTAAAAATGACATATACGCTAAAAATGACAAAGAGCTGGAAACACTACTACAGACAGTACATAGCTTTACCAAGGAAATAGATATGAAATTCGGATTAGAAAAATGTGCCAAAGCAAACCTGAAAAGAGGAAAATTAGTTAAAAGTAGCAACATAACACTAGATAAAGCCAATGAAATAAGAGAACTAGACGAAAGCCAACCATACAAATATTTTGGAGTCAATGAACTAGATAGGATACAACATACACAAATGAAAGAAAAAATAAAGAAAGCGTACTATAGACGAGTTAGATCAATACTAAAAACAGAGCTCAATGCTAGGAACAAGATAATGGGTATCAACACTTTAGCTGTCCCAGTTATAAGCTACAGCTACAATATCCTTAACTGGACGCTAAACGAACTATCTAAAATAGACAGGAAAACAAGAAAAATAATGACAGGATATAGGATGCACCACCCAAAATCTGACATAGAAAGGCTATATATACAACGCACAGAAGGTGGTAGGGGTTTTATACAGCTGGAAAACTATTACAAAATAACCACCATAGGACCGCAAAAATACCTACTCCAGAAGCAAGGAAAACTAATACAAATAGCCACAAAACACGAGCAAAACAAAAAACTGTTTTCAGTATTTAAGGAAGCTGACAAATACAAACAAGAAATCATACTACCTAACAAATACGAAGAAGAAGAAGAAGAAGAAGAAGAAGAAGAAGAAGAAGAAGAAGAAGAAGAAGAAGAAGAAGAAGAAGAAGAAGAAGAAGAAGAAGAAGAAGAAGAAGAAGAAGAAGAAGAAGAAGAAGAAGAAGAAGAAGAAACAAAAGCTATAAAACAAATGAAATCCAAACTAAAACTAGAACAGCAACGGACCATGATAAAACGATGGCAAGAAAAGCCCCTACATGGTAAATACTGGGCTAAACTAAATGCAAAAGAAATAGACAGAGAAAAATCCCAGCAATGGTTGAGAAGCTCAGGACTCAAAGCAGAGACTGAAAGATTTTTAATTGCTGCACAAGACCAAAGCCTCCCCACCAGAAATTACCAAAAACATATAATAAAAAGAAATATAACAAGTAACTGTAGAATATGTGGAGATCGACAAGAAACAATAAATCATATTATCTCTGGCTGCCCAGTCCTGGCTAAGAAGGAATATATTCACAGACACGACAGAGCTGGGACCTATATACACTGGAAGCTATGCCAACACTATGGAATAACAACAGAAAAAAGAAAAGGTCACAGAAAACGAGAAAGCAACCATACTCTGTGATATGCCAATACACACAGATAGTGAAATTAAGGCATATAGACCAGATATAGTTGTCAAAGATCATGAACAAAAAAAATGCTTTCTAATTGATGTATCAATACCAGCAGATGACAACGTTTCTCTAAAAGAAATGGAAAAACTTTCAAAATACAAAGACCTGGAAATAGAGATAACTCGAATGTGGAATCTAAAAACAGAAACAATTCCTATCATAGTAGGTGCCTTAGGTATAATAAAAAAACATTCAGACAAATACATAACAAAAACACCAGGACTTACAAATATATATAACATACAGAAAATTGCACTACTGGGCACTGCACACATCCTACGCAAAACACTTTCAATACAGTAACCATAAGAGCATCACAGCAAACCACAGCACATACCCAAGGCGCACAGAGCTGGGCTCGGTAGTGAAGTGAAAGCACGTTATAAAAATAAAACTACTGAACAATAATAATAATAATTATTATCATTATTTTATGTTTGACTTTTGTTTTGCATTTGTACAAGTTGGATCCAAGTCTCACCCAGAGACCTCAAGAGACAACAAGTTAGAAGTTCATGTAGGTGTTATGCGTAGGGTACCATATATTTGGATTTGTACAGTTTTGTTCTAGTGAATGTTTAAGAAATCATAAGAAAATTATGTGTTTGCTTTAAAATTTGAGATCACATAGACAGTATTTTACGTAGGATATGGGCAGTTCCCATGAGCACTATCTTTTGAACTTCAGCCATTTTGGGGTTTCCTGGTATCTGAGCTAGGTAGTAATCAGCGCGTTTCGCTGTCATTCCTAGGGCACCTATGACAATAGGTATTGTTTTCGTTTTCAGATTCCACATTTTGCTAATTTCTATTTCAAGATCTTTATATTTGCTCAGTTTTTGGTAGGTATTGACAGATACGTTTATATCGATTGGGACAGTCATATCAATGAGGAGGCATGATTTTTGTCTGAAGTCTTTCAGTATGATGTCTGGCCTATTTGCGTCTATCTTTCTGTCAGTTTGAATGGTGAAGTTCCAGAGGAGTGCAATGTGATCAGTTTCAAGTACTGGGGGTGGTTTGTGTTCCCACCAGTTTTTATCATGGGGCAAGTCCAGGTTTTTGCTTTCATGTTTTAAGACAAGTTTTAGCATCCAATCCTCAGAGTTTTTCAGATAGGTGTCTAGGCCAATTGTGGCTACCTTCATTGATAATGCCAGCTGTAGAAGTCCTCGGCCTCCCTCTTTTCTTGGCAGATAAAGACGTTCTATATCTGCCTTAGGGTGGTGCATTCTATGCATTGTCAACAGTTTTCGTATTTTTCTTTCAACATTACATATTTCAGTAATTGACCAGTTAACGATATTGAAACTGTAAGTCACGACTGGTATGGCTAGAGCATTGATCGCTTCGATCCTGTTTCTCGCGTTCAGCTCTGTCTTCAGTATTGCTCTCACCCTGCGATAACATTCTCTTCTAATCCTTTCCCTCATCACTGAATGCTTGATATTGTCCCCTTCAATTACCCCTAGGTATTTGTAGCTCTCCGCTGGTTCTAGCTCTTTTATGACATTTTGCTGGTCAAGGTTCACATTAGATGCTTTTGTCATTTTTCCTTTGATAAAGGTAGCTTTTGCACATTTATCAAGGCCAAATTGCATCCTGATGTCATCACTGAATTGTTTAACAATCGCTAGAAGGCCTTTGAGTTGTTGGTCATTTTTTGAAAAGAGCTTTAAATCATCCATGTAAATGAGATGATTTATATTTTTATCAAATATTTTATAACCATACTGTGCATCATTGAGCAATTTTGAGAGCGGTATTAGGGCTAGACAGAAGAGGAGTGGTGATAGTGAGTCACCCTGGAAAATGCCACATGAAATTCTTACATCTCCAGCATTTAGAGATTCATTGTCATTGTTCAACGTCAGTGTGGTTCTCCATGATCTCATACTTACAGATAAAAAGTTACGGAGAGTAGGAGCTATTTTATACATTTCCAGACATTTCCTAATCCAGCTATGTGGTAGGCTATCAAAGGCCTTTTTATAGTCTATCCAGGCTATTGACAAGTTTTTCTGTCGCTTGTGACAATCTTCTAAGATCATCTTATTGATGAGTAGCTAATCTTTACAACCATAAGATCCACGTTTACATCCCTTTTGCTCATTAGAGAATATGCTACTTTCTATTAAAAAACTATAGGTGTACTCGGTTAGGACAGATGTTAGCGTCTTATACATTGTTGTTAAGCAGGTTATGGGTCGATAATTTTTTGGTTCGTTTGTTTCCTCATTTTTTGGAAGCAGGAATCTTTAACCATTAACTAGCCAAGAGGGCATCAAACTAGGATTTTGCAAAACATCGTTGTAAAGTTTTGTTAGCAGTTCATGGCTCTCTGGGAAGGCATTCAACCAGAAGTTAGGAATTTTATTCTTTCATGGAGACTTCCATTTGCTTGACCTCCTGAGAGCAGATCTTATATCTTCTACCCTGACCCCCTCCCACTTTTGCTCCTCTAAGGAGTCTAGGTCTGTAGATATTCTATCAATCTAAGGAGCATTTTCAGTGTGTGTTTTATCTTCTGCCCAGATTTTATTCCAAAATTCTTGCACTTCTTCTTTTGATGGGACAGACTTTATTGTTACTGGTGTTTTCCCTATCTTCCTGTAGAAATTTTTGGGGTTATTTTTGAACATGTTATTATCTCGGAAGAATCTAACACGCTTTTCATACCTTGCTATACGGGCAGCTTTAGCACATACCTTTTGCTTGATGGTTTCTATGGTGGTATCAATGTCAACTATGGTTTTCACATTATATTTTTTCTTTAGTTTTTGGGTCTTTGTAAGTTTGATACTCTTTTCAAATTTAAGGTTTTTCAAACATTCTATGTCAGATCTAAGTAGCTTAATTTGGTGTTGAATGCGCTCTTGCCAAGAAGGCTTTTTGTGGGAGTGTTGTCGTTTTCTAATCTTTTCACCACGTAGAACAGTTGAGATTTTTGCGGATGCATAGTACAGGTGGTTGAGATCTGTAATATCAAAATCATTAGCTGAAATTATATCCTTAAGTGCAAGGTGGATTTTACCAAATATTTTCAGGTTTTGGTTAGAATTGCGAATTTTGGGGAGAGTGTCGCGTTCATTCATACTGGTTTCTTTAATTTTCAGCCATTCAATCATGATTTGATTTTTTTGGATCATGTAGTTCTGTTGCGTCGATTTCTGTATGACTTTCTTAATCTATTTGATTTTCACCTGCCTTAGTGTTTTTGGTTGGTTCAGAGAGTATTTCACTTTGCCTATCAGTTACCTTAACTCTTTCAATCATTACTGTATTTTCATCAGCCTTGGGCTGGTTTATAATTATTTCCTCTGTAGTATCTTCTTTAGCTGCAGTTTCATTCTTTTTATCCCTTACTGCTAGTTTAATTTGGTCAATCTCTACTTCAGCTAGTAATTTTTTTTCATAATGTTTCTTCTGGCGTTGGCAAGTTTGTTACTGTCTATGTAGGGTCGTACTTCAAGGTGTTTCTGTCTCCAGTTTAAGTAGGTTTGTACAGTATTAGATTTATCTGTAGGGAAATATATGGCATGGTAGAAGGCTGTAAGAACTTCTTTATTATCTTCCCTAGACCATTTTTCATTCTTTTTCTTTTGGTTATTTGATGACGAGCATGGATGGCCATCTGTTGGAATATTCCGGTTGTGGGGTACTTCCAGCTCCTGTGTGTCGGGAAGATTTGAACCAGTAGCAGATTTCTCGTCTGGTTCATTATCCGAGTAAGTGGTCCTTTATAATACGGTCGATGACCATTCCGGTTTGTATTTTGTTTTATTAACAGTGAGGCATAACAAGCTTCGACGTTGACGCTAGGGGACGGATCTGTCTGTTTAGGGTAAATTTTTTGAGACAACACCGTCTCTGAGCTCTCGTGACGTAGCTTCTTAAGGCTAGCAGATCTATATCGAGTAAGTGGCCCTTTGTGATTCGGTCGACGACCAATCTGGTTTGTGATCTGCTTTGTTATCATTGAGGCATGACGAGCTTTGGCGTTGACATTAGGGGACGGATTTGTCTGTTTAGGGTCAGTTTTTTGAGACAACACCGTCACCGAGTTCTCAGCATGTAAACATTGCTCGTAGCGTAGTTTTTTAAGGCTAGCAGATCGGTATTCATCTGTATTTTTGTTGTTGATAGATTTATCTCCGGGCATAGTGTATTTTTGTGTGTGTGTGTGTGTGTGTGGCGTTTTAAACTTATGAATTGTTCACTGTTTGTGTTTGTTCACAAAAGGAAAATAAATAAAGAAGAAAAAAAAAGTTTTGGTTTTGCTTCGTTTGTGATATGTGTTTTCGTATGCGTGAGTGTGTCCTGTGATTTTCACGTAGTTGTGTAAACATTAAGATGCATGTGTAGTTCTATGGGTATCAAAACGTATATATCATTGTGTACACGTTCGAGTGTATGCGTAATTATTCAATATATGTACTTACTATTTTGTTCCATTTCTTTTTTATATAGTTTGTAAACTTTCCGGTGCTGGTTTTGCGTGTGTGATCGCACGTGTTTCACTGGAACATCGTGCATAGGAGGACCTGTGCTTTGTATGGCAGTAAAATTTCATTTTCTAAGAATAAAAAATATTTTTTTAAAATTATCTTCGTTAAAAGACCGCTTCCTTCAAATCTTCCACCGGTTCTTTTGCCTAATTCCATCGATGTTATTGGATTAGATTTGTTTTTGTATAGGGAGCCCGGTGTAGCACATCCATGTTGTTATTCAGCCCGGTGCTGCTCTCTTATTATTATTATCATTATTATTATTATTATTATTATTATTATTATTATTAGCATTACTTTTATTATTGTCATTATTATTATTATTATTATTATTATTATTATTATTATTATTATCATTATAAGACGGGGAGCACTATACTGACATCTCAAGACAAAGCTTTGGTCACGAACTGGAGAATCAATCTTTTGGAATGAGAAAGTGTCTCCGTTGTGCCACATTTGTAATAGGATGGATGAAACCATTGCCTATATCACAAACGAATGCTACCTAACATACTACCTAACAAATACGAAGAAGAAGAAGAAGAAGAAGAAGAAGAAGAAGAAGAAGAAGAAGAAGAAGAAGAAGAAGAAGAAGAAGAAGAAGAAGAAGAAGCTATAAAACAAATGAAGTTGAGAATTTTTTAGGGTCCATGTACTGTCATGGACCCTAAGTAAGGCATGTGCAAAATTTGAATGAAATCGGTTGTCTAGTTCTTCAGTTTTAGGGATTCACACAGACAGACACACAGACACACACACATCTTTATATATATAGATACATGAGTGTGAGTACGTGCGTGCGTGTGTGTGTACGTGCGCGCGTGTCTGTGTGTGTGTGTAATATTCTTTTTAAAACCTCTCTCCGAGATATGTCTTTGTTGCACAGATACAGATATTTTGCTATGTGATGTTTATTTGTACCTTTGTTTGTTCCCTGCATTGTTTGTTCCCTGGTTTAAAATGTATGCATGTGGCTTTTAGAATTTCAACTTTAATAGTGACATCACCTTGACTACAGCAGCATGGATACATTTTAATTCCTGAATGCTGTCGGAACTGTGACCCTTTATTGGTACTATATTATCGACCCAAGTAGTTAATTTTTGGTACTATATTATTGACCCAAGTAGTTATGTAGAGTCAGAATAAAAAAAATTATGCCTGAATTTCCAGTTAAACTTTAGTTTGTCTGCACAAAGTTATAATTTTATTTTAGCTTCGGGGAAAATATTGTTTATGCAATTTTAAGCAATTTTGCTGTTTCTATGTATTCCTCCAGATACGTAAAAACATTGAAATCGTTTAGAGTTAGCCTTCTTATGACAAATTCGAATTTATTCTTAAACAAATTATTACGTTGATTTTATATATTATGTTTCGTAAAAACATTACATTCAAAGATTCGGTTGGTGTTCATTGATAAAGTTTATTCTTGATTACTTTAAAAAAAGACGGTATCTACGTATAATCTTCGTAAGGTACATATACAGCTGGATATAATGTCTTAATCAGTTTCCATTTTGATTAATTTTTTAGGAAATACAATTATTTCTGCTCTTACCAATTTACCACTTTCTGGCGTAGAAAAAAACTTTACTGTGATTATGTTAACGTTTTAAAATTATTCAGCGTACATCAAGGATGCAGCACTAAACCATCTGTAGGCTGTCATTGTTAATATTATTTAACAACTCTGATCTGAATGAGAATACGTACGATCGACGGTATTTCAGTGCTGAACAATTTTCTTTTTCTTACCATATTTTTTTTTTTGTAAGTTGAAGTATATCTAGAACTGCATTAGTCACTGTAAATTACCCTTTCAAGAAGTAATAATGGTTCCTTCTTTGATTTGAGCTGTCTTTAAGGTGTTGATATCCTACACTCCTGAGGGTATGACACACCATAAATAGTACATATCCTATTGGAACATTAAATCCTAGCAAATGTGATCTTCAACCAACTAGGTTCATGTCCAGAATTAAATCTCCAGAATTAAATCTCTAGATTTATAAACTTACTTGGGAATATGGAGAAATGATTAATTCTATACCCATAAATTCTATTTTACAATTTCGCTATTGTAAAATATTAAACAATTCCTATCGTGCATAATAACATTGATATGAGAAGCATTAATCCGGAAAAATGTCAAAGCTTTATTATGGTCTTTTAGATATACTTTAACGGGGTATATAAATTTACAGAGTGGCTTATTGTTGATATAAGTGAAGCGTTTACTAACTGATAGACAACTGATTCAAAATGGAAGAGAGTTAAACTATTTAATATTAAAACTATAAAACTTTAAACTTTTACTAACAGTTCCCGTTCCATCATTCTATCACTTATCGTCTATTTCTAGGTTGGTAGCCTTTTTTTTCTTTTTTCTTTTTATAATCACTATACATATATAATATATAAATCACTATACATATAAGTCATATATACCATTGCATATCACTCTTCATATAATTGATATCTACCATTATATATAGTTTAAGCATTGCTGGACAGGAAGTTCGCGCAGGAGAGCTAAATTATATATAATTTAGCTCTCCTGCACAAACTTCCTGTCCGGCAGTCGCCATGATTGATCGATGACAATACATATATATACATATATATATATATATATATATATATATATATATATATATATATATATATATATATATATATATATATATATATATATATATATATATATATATATATACGAGTACGTATACATGATTTGACACTTCCCTTTATCATACCTTTTAAAGGGTTTCTATTTCCTCTTCTAACTCTAAATAGCCATTAATTTTCAATCACGAATCATAGCCCAAAATTTCAATGGAAATTCGTTTTATGAACAATGAATCCGTCTTGCTTTCATAGAGCGTTTGATAGCCCATGCACATTCACTTACTAAATGCATTGCATTTTGTTAAATCAACTCAGTATTCATAATTTATGAATACTTACAAACTCAGTATTCACGTTAGTATAGCAATATGCCTCAAAAGATTCGGAACTTGAAATCCCAACCATTCTTGTAATAATTTTTTATCTAACTTGTTTGGTATTGAGTATTTTCAGCCCTAAATGTAATATTTGTACCTATTTACCATACATCAATCCATATACATGCGCGTGTGTGTGTGTGTGTGTGTGTGTGTGTGTGTGTCTGTCTGTCTGTCTCTCTGTCTCTCTGTCTGCTTGTCTGCGTGTTTTAGTCTCTTCGAGAAACGAGAACACATTTAAGCACAACACAAATTTTCATATGATGTTTAGTCATTAACTTAACAAGCAAAGCATTACGTGAATTATTTTATTTATATTCATGATCGGTGTAATTTCAAAGTGGATTCTTTTACCTATTATCATCATCATTGTTTACATGTTACTTATCATCACAAAATGTTTTGTTTGGCAATGTTTTTCAATTATGTTTACGTAAAACCTGAAAGTGAGATCAAATAAAAAGACCATATTATACTCGAGAGAAATAAACGTTTCATATATATATATTTTTTATTCAAGTTAAATGAAAATACAATTACAAAATACAATTAGTTATTTTATGGACACGAATTTGCAATTATCTTTAGAATACATCAAATGCAATATTTGAATGCGGAAATTAACTTAAATTTGAAATTTGCCGTTTTATATTGTCCTTCATATCAAGGAACAACAGACGCTGAGCCGATATATAAATACACAACTAAGGTTGTAAATATCGTTACTGCTGCAAACACGAAGTAGCAGAAATGTACATAGAAAAACAAAGCGGCAGGTAATGATGGCGTATTACTTGTTAATACAAAATTGATGGCAACCACCATGCTTATAATTGCTCACAAAATCTTTAGCTCGTGTTCAAATGAATCTAAATTGCTGATATCTCATGTACAGATACTTCCTTTCGAATAACAACTTGCTGATTGCTTAGATCGCTAGCATATTGAGCAAAACCTAGTAACCACTTGACTTAGCAACCGGGGCCTCATCTCAGTGGAGTTGGAGGCCCGATGTGCAATAATACAGTCGAGGGGAAAACCCCGAAACGGCACGCTTTCTCTCCTTGATGATCCCATAAGATTGCTAGCATCCGGTATGCAGAGCTTGCAGCTGGTAACACTTGCATCTGCAAAAAATCTCAAGTACATTCTCCATCTAGGATGAAATTAAGTGTCGAAGATATCACCAGTGATCCAACTGGACCATCCTATAGCTGAAGAGAGCTATATTAGCCCAAGAGATAAGTTTAAATCATCCAGCTGAAAAATACTTTTATAAGCAGGCAAACAGTCATCTCTAAATTGTTCTATACTTAAGTATAGTTCTATACTATAGGGTACCATGGAAAAGTACATTTCAAAATTCAAATTTTTATTGGGGTAACTCTTTCGCCTTACAGAGCACAGTTCGAATTATTCCATGAAAAGACTTGTCGCAGAAAGACATTTCCGACCGACGAAGCTCAATAGAATTCAACTGCCGGCGTAAGTGTGTGTTACGAAAATTGCTTCCAAATCACATGTTTCTGGGATCAGCCCTTCTGCGTGACATCTTGGGCAAATGTCTGCTTCTGTAGTCTCGGCCGGACCAAGGTCTTCTAAGTGGATTTGGTAGACGGAAGCAGAAAGAAGCCCGTGGTATATATATATATATATATATATATATATATATATATATATATATATATATATATATATATATATATATATATATGTGTGTGTGTATGTATGTATGTATGTATATATGTATGTATATATGTATGTGTGTGTGTGTATGTATGTACGTATGTGTGTGCGTGTGCCTTTGAGTCTGTGTTTGCTCCCCTCCACCGCTTGACAACCGGAGTTGGTGTGTTTACGTCCGCGTAACCTGGTGCTTCTGCAAAAGGAACCGACTGGGTAAGTACCGGGCTTAACAAATAATTAAGTCATGGGGTCGATTCATTCGAGTAAAGATTCAAGGTTGCATGGCTAGCGAGTGAAACAAGTGAAAGATATCAAATGTGAAATCCGAGATACACATCATGTGATTAGTATACCAAAACCTGTGAAAGGTTTTTTTTTCAAAATTCAAATATTAACACACGAAATCTGTGATAGTCTCTATTTCAATATTCAAATATTAATGGTAGTCACTCGCGTCAGAGAAAGATGGTCCTGCATTTCCTTTCTAAACAGCCTGTACAGCTGCTATGTTTATAGTGATGAAATGCCTGTGTTGTACTTTATATCACTCCCTCTATCAAAACCTCATTGCCTGTTTAGCTGTACTGTGCACCACACGTCACATGTTGAAGTGATAACAGATCATCATTGAATGAATTGTTCTGGTAAAGAAGGCAACGCACCACCCAGTATGGAAAGTGAGGCCACGATCGCGTGATCATGACTGCAATACTCTTTCTTAACACTTAGCCACGTGATCTCAGATTCGAATATTAAGCATCTAAAAATCATATATATCCCCTATCCTTCCATTATTTTTCCCTCTTATACTTATTTTGCGCGTTTTATTATTCTCGCCTTTCATTAGTCATATTGATTTTTATTAGCAATATAGATTTCAGGTTTAGGCACTAAGCCAAATGTCTTCCCAATTTTAGAGAGAATTCGGGGAACAGTCGATTATATAGGTCACATTTCATAAACCTTTACTTTATTCTTGTTTAACTGATTCCGAAGGAAGAAATAACTTGGCAGGAAACAAATTCAAAATTGAAAAGAAGCTATCTAAATTATTCGAGGCGGCGATAAAGAAATAAATTGGCATTGATGATGATGATGATGATGATGATGATGATGATGATGATGATGATGATGATGATGATGGTGATGATGATGATGATGCGGTTGTTGTTGCTTGCTCCTGGTTAGCACTGATCAAGCAGACTTGCGAACAATTTTTTCTAACTGTGATCAGCCCATCGTTTTCCTGACAAATTATATATAACTCTACGTTATCCAGTGTCCTTCATTATTTAATATGATATGGGTGTGATCGGGCGATGCTCTGACTGCTGTATTAGCAAGTTGAGTGTCAATTTAGAGGTTCTCTCTTGATTTGTGTGCGAGTTGTGACTTATTTTGTTGGAACATCTGTCAGAGTAAGGTTGAGAATGTAATTTCCTTGTGTTGATGCTCTTATATTCATGTGTTGGAATATTTTGCAGATTGAGTCATCCGACAATGTCAGTTGTTCGACTACCTAACTAGTATTAATGGTAGACATTAAAATCAGTAATCACATTACAGATTGTTCGCCAAACACATTTCTCTTTGAGAAACTACTTGAATCTAGATATTCAAGTATATCGATTTTAGCACTATGTGGCTTTGAATTATCACCGACAAGGAATCTTATTCAGTATTGAAAAGAACATAAATATTTACTGACACATCAATAGAAACAGTAAAATTAGTCTTACCATGATACATTCAGTGATGTAAACCAAAAAGATTTTTCCTCAATGCACGATCTGCAATAAACACCATCATGGTATAGTGTATAATTAAAATGTTTGTTTAGTTGAAAACATTGCTTTTTTATTTCAATGTCACAATACTGACAATGTACTTTGTTATTACTTCCCAGATTTTTAATAGGTTTGCATTTAGGGACTCTAAGATAAAAATATCGCTTTTAGCATCAGAATAGGAAGATATTGCTATTGCGTCACAAGAAATTAATTTAATTAATTAATTAATTAATAACCTCTTCACGGTCAATCGACGTGCAAGAATTAGCAACCAAACGTTCCGCAAATTTTAGCCATTTATCTTACAGTGGGCAATGTATTTACTGGTATACAAAAAAAGAAGGGTAATCAAGGATGCAATACCCTTCATTATCAGGCTGGCGGGGTCGAACTACAACGAGATACATTATTCATTGAATTCTTTAAAAATAATGTAATTATGTTGTTTATTCGGAAACTAGAAAAAGAAAATTTAAGAATACTGAAGTATTAAATACAGGTTTGTAATTATCGAACCACCATTTGCGTTACGTTTAACTAGTTGTATAATAATACATGTTAGCTTAAGCTGAATTATCCATCCATAAAATTTAAAATGAAAATGGGATTTCATTATCTTGATATGTATTGTAGTTTAGTCATAAAACATAAAAAGGTATAAATCAGACTGATTTCTAGTTGATGATCTGGAAAATGATAGAAAGAATATAAGAAATTTCTTTGAGTGACGTGTTAGCGTATCACTAACGTCATTGGAAGTTTTGCTTTTTCTCTTTCAATATTGAATATATTTCAACTTCCGAAGATTTAAATCATGTTAAAATAGACGGGAAATCAATAAGCTGATCTCGCATCGTATAAGAATTCATCTAACACCGTACATAAATAATACAAAGTGAAGGCGTCAAAACTTTTCTACTGATTCCGCTAGTGATAAATGAAAAATAATTCTTCTACTTGTCCTGAAATATATTCCTACATTTTAACATTCGTTATGTATTCTAGATTATTTTCATTTGCTCTTTCATATTTTGTGTTTATCGTGGAAGAGATATAAAAGAGATTAGTTTTATCTCTTTCATATAATGACAGATTATCACATTTTGTATTGTTACAAGTTATCAGTCAGGTTCAAACATTTCACACCTGATGTATATATATATATATATATATATATATATATATATATATATATATATATATATATATATATAAATATATATATATATATATATATATATATTTGGAAGAAAAGTAAAATATAAATAACGTTTTCACTGTATTTTGTATGTTTTCTAATGTACTCAAAATCAACGGAAAACTACAAACGTAGATGTGCTACAAAAGCAGTAAGACTTCCGCAAAGAATTCTTTGCATCCAATTTAATTACAGTGTATATTATACCTAGAGTGTATTGTTAGTAGTTGGTAGTTACATTTCAGATTTATCTTTATTTCTTTATGGGAAACGCAGTTGGATAACGACAATAAATTTAGGTTAATTTGTTATAAATAATACCCATTTGTTTAATTCAGAGTGACGTAGATCCATCTCTCCTATATGTATAACAAAAGATAACTATGTTTCAATTCTTCAAATTAGAGTTGGGAAAGGAAACCTATACCTGTTCGCTCAACCTGGTAGAAACACTGTCTTAATAATCATAAGATACGTTGAAAACGTGCCTAAAAATAAAATACGAATGACTGGAATGCTTTGATAGTAGAACTCGATCAAGTGTCCCCTAGACTTAATTAACGACACGAAACTGGAGAAAATGTGAGAAGTGCTGATGATGGATGCGATAATGTTTCACACACTATTCTAATGGTCGATCGTTTGTATAAAAGAAAATGTTGTTGTTGTTGTTTTTGGTGCCTATGTTTAACTTCATGTCAGCTTTGATTCAGAAAACTATAATGTAAAGAGATTCAATCATTAACACATGCCATCTTGTTTATTTATAGGATGTATAATTTCTCTAAGACAGCAGAGAGTAATTTCAGCGAGTTTAATGAAAATCCTATCCTAATAGGTGAAGCTACAAAAAAGGTTACTTCTTTTCTTTGAGAAGAGAGATATGGTTAGAACTGTTGTATTTAAATACCAATAGTATAGTTCCTCATTTTAAAGGATATGCTCGCTTATTAAAGCCCATGTAATTCACTAAACGATCAAACGATCAAACGACAGATGGGTTTTTTCTCTTAAGTGACTTACTTTTACAAGATTAGTAATTTTGATAGGAATAATTAAGAGACACAACATTTCAGATTCTTTCATGTCGTTTGGATTAAGAATGTGTCAAAGATTCTGTTAGGATAATCGAGGAAGGTTATAGTTACATGGGATTCTTCAGAATTGACATTTACATTTTCTAGCGTTTAGTTTGGATCTTGTTAGTTTGTAATCAATTCTCTTTATAAAGCCTGGATGATGTCACGCCTATCCTATTTTCCAAAATTCTTTAACAAAGCTTTAACCGCAAATTATAAACACTATAGAAAAAATTAAACAATATATGTACATTTTTCCTGTATAGAATTCATCACTGATTAATCATATTTTCCCAACAAATGCTAAGTACCGTATTTTTGGTCTCTATGATTCAAAACTTACTTTTCCTCTGAAGAATTTGATATCAGTGGAATTTTCATTGTCATCTTAAGATAACATTTTCAAAGTTTACTATATTACTAGGTTGGCACACTCCTTTGCAGAAGATATCAATATTCTTTCTCATTATAGCTTTCCCAGCCGAAGTTACGCATTCATATCTAAAACACACCCAACTGCATTTACACGGTTTAAAGAGAAAGAGACATCGGTTTAATTGTGACAAATCAACATTGCTAAATTACCCTCTCCTAATTTCAGTGATATTTCTAATTAATTACGAAGAGATAATAAGAGATATTCAAAATCTGAAGCAACAACAGTAGAATTTTTCCTCGTATTATATTTGCTCGTGAGTATTTTACAATATCATAAAGAATTCGTATGAATTTCTAGTAAAGATTCTGCAATCCACCGCCCAACAACCCTATTGCTTGAATCACAGACCGGCAGTTTGCAGAATCGATATTACATCGGACAAAATTTGTTCCAGTATTTGTGTTGTGTTCAAATCTCGCTGAGGTCAACTTTGTTTTCCACCCTCCTTCGCAGGATGAGATGAAAAAAGTAAAATAGCAGTGAAATTTTGCTGGCACTCCGTCGCTTACGACGTCTAGGGTTCCAGTTGATCCGATGAACGGAACAGCCTGCTCGTGAAATTAACGTGCAAGTGGCTGAGCACTCCACAGACACGTGTACCCTTAACGTAGTTCTCGGGGATATTCAGCGTGACACAGAGTGTAAGAAGGCTGGCCCTTTGAATTACAGGCACAACAGAAACAGGAAATAAGAGTGAGAGTAAGTTGTGGTGAAAGAGTACAGCAGGGTTCACCACCATCCCCTGCCAGAGCCTCGTGGAGCTTTAGGTGTTTTCGCTCAATAAACACTCACAACACCCGGCCTGGGAATCGAAACTGTGATCCTATGACCGCGAGTCCGCTACCCTAACCACTGGGCCATTGCACCTCCACAGCAGTGAAGTAACAGGAACGATTAATTTTACTCTTCTCACTTCCAAAGTGTGTCCTTACCCGACTGCCGTCCCTTGTTTTTAATGGCAACAAGCAGCAACTTCATCAGTGTAAGCAACTGGCTGTCCTAGTTCAACTCTGAGCAGACAGACGTATGACCAAAATTTTCCAGTCATGGTCATTCCAAAATATTTCCAGAAAATATATTCGAGAATATTTTATCAAATATTAAAGACTTATAGTGACACGGTATTTCGTTAGGCAACCATAATATTCTACAAAGTATAATAAACGTTTTGGTAAGTCAACACCGTGTTCTACTGTGTTAGCAGTGCTCTTAAATCATGTGTTAAGGTCATCTCTAGAGATTGTTCTTAGAAATTATACGAGAGGTGCCCAAAAGAAACAGGAATTTTGCAATATTATTTTATTTACATGTTTACACTTTTATCGCGTTCAAAATATTCTCTATTTGAAGCAATGCATCGGTCCAGACGCATTTTCCACTGTTCGAAGCACTTCAGCAACTCTTGCGAAGTAATGCCTTTTAAGGCCTCCGTTGTTGCTTTCTGTATCTCTTCCACATCTGAAAATTCCGTAGTACCAGCTTTCTTCACCAGTGATGGCCTTCGAGAAAATGTCTGTATCAACATCCAACCCAACTTACAGTTCACGACACTCATTCAGTCGTGGCTGCTTTTGATCTTCTGTGAGCAAGTGCTGCAAAAGTTTTGTTGTAACTCTTTTCATTCGCAATTCCTCACTCGAAATTCAGTGGCAGGAGCTCAAGGATACACCAGTCACATAAACAAGTTCGTGAATTGCTTGGCAATGGTCCAGCATTAGTTCATGAATTTTAGTGATGTTTTCATTCGTTGTTCGAGAGGTCGACGGTCGTCCTTAACGAGATTGGTCTCCAAGCTACAAATGTCCATTCCTAAAGCGTGAATACCACTTGTAAACTTGTGTTTTGCTCCTGGCAACGTCTTTGTGGGGTATTTGAAGTATGACAACTGTTACGGCTGTCGTTTTCCACAGCAGAAAAAGAATTTCACGGAAGCATGCTGTTTCTTCTTTTCAGTCATCGCAAAATTCGACGTATAGGGGAGAAGCACTGCAAAACAAAGTCGCACCATATGTCAGTACGACTTCAGTGGACGACATCGGTAGACTGATGGCTGAAGGTTGCATCAAGTGTGCTTCTTGTGGCGAAACCTGAATTACAATTGGCTTGTCCCACGGAGAACGTTTCCGGTTACTTTTAGGTACTTCCTTGTAGCCAGCACTGATATTTAAGCAATGAGTTCGTAGATGATTAATAGGTTAGATGGGTGTTAATGAAGGAACAAAAACTGTCGAAATATGGCACATATGCGCATTACCCATTTTTCATCTTCGATCTCATTGGTTGTTTATATCTGTCGTTTTAGATACGAATAATCGTAACAAAATTAGTGCTGGCTATAATTTCTATGTAAAATTTATAGAGATGACGTTAACACGTGATTTTATCAAATATGTCCATACATTTATAAGTTTTTATAAAATATGCCCATATGTTTTGCCATTTATATATATTTTTTTATCGAATATCTCCTTGTATTTATTATTTTTTTATCAGAAATGTCTTTCCATTAATAACTTAACTGGTTTTTTTTTCTAGCATGTCAAGCGACCACTCAGGGGTTCTCTTCTGTGTCTTGAACTGATAATGTAACAGATACCAGTAGAAAATGCAATGCTCGGAAATATATTCATCTGTCTGTAAATACAGAGAGTCTGGTCATTGAAAGGAAAATTAATTTAATAAACTACTGAAAGTTTGGATAGGTTGGATGCCGCAGGGATACGAAAGTACTGTAGTTGCGTTATTCTTCAGAGAGAGAAATTTAAATGTTTAGATAAGCTATGAGCAGATACGTCTCCCAATGGCATGCGAATCTATCTAAATTTGCAAACATTCTTCGACTGTGATAACTTGTATAATTACGTCTAATTGCAGAGGATTTGATATGTAGCAACGCTAGCAAGAGACTGCAACGTTAACACGTATAAAGTATTTCCAATCAATTTCTTTAGGCCATACTATGTGTTTATTTACGGTCTTATAAGAATGAAAGATATATCAGTTAACACCAGTGATAGTAGTAGTAGTAGTAGTAGTAGTAGTAGTAGTAGTGGTGGTGGTGGTGGTGGTGGTGGAGGTGGTGGTGGTGGTGGTAGTGGTGGTGGTGGTGGTGGTGGATTATTAGGAACTGTTTCAATAAGGCTGTAATGGGAAGTAACAGTTGTAGTGTCAGTTGTAGTGATTATGCTTGTTTTCATGCTGTTGCTGTTCTTTTCTTTCTGATATATATATATATATATATATATACAGGAGGAACTTCCTTCAGTTTGTGTCTACCAATTCCAATCACAAGGCTTTGATCGGCCAGAGGTTATGGTAGAAGGAATATTCCCAAGCTACCACATGGCAGGACTGAACCTGAAACCATATGGCTGACGTGCAAACGTCTTACCACACAGCTTACCGCAGACAACAAATCATTTTCTATTCCAAATAGTGAATAAACATGAACAATTGTCACGTCACATGAAGAAGGGAACAAACGAGAATATTCTATAATACGAGAACACATAATATGAGAACATCCATCAATAATATATAACAGTTGTATTTTCTGTTTCTAATGATATCATTGTTTAGCATGGTCTTCTCTCATAGGCAAGCCTACTATGATACTACTGTTCGTTGTAATCATGAAAATACCGTCCGATTTTCAGACTGCAGGGAATGATTATGAAATTTCGCCGCAATTTCTTGCAGGTCCAATAAACTCGCAGTATATTTTTTCTTTAATTTAATTTATCTCGATATTGTCCTAACACGACTCAGATTACGGGTAAAGGAGTCGAAACTTTGAAATTGCTGGTATTTTAGGAACGTACGGTTATATTATAGAATGCATAACGCAGCAGGTTTTTAGCTGTGGATAATTTGGCTGCTACTTATAGCAGTTCGGATGATTACAAAGAGAGAGGGGTTCTCCTATTGGCTTTTTTACTGATGCTATATTTGACTGTCTATATATGACTGTCTTACATATTGTAAAACGTAACGAAAATCTTATCTCATTATGCCGGAAATTATTTCCCAGGTCAGTTGCTGACTCTCTACAAAACCCAGGCGATATTCACTTTGAGATACTTTCTACATCAGTAGGATATGGTCACATGAGCACACGCACGCACGTGCGCGCACACACACACAACACACACACAACACGCACACACAATGACACACACACATATACGTATATTGTACTTTGACAAGAAAGAAAGTAACAGTGATTTCGAAGTTTCCACCAGCCAACCTTCGTCGAAAGTTAGTACATTTGGGTTCCTCTTATTGTTATATTGTTTCTGGTGTAACGAGGCACAATGAAGCCAGTGCCATTTTGAAACAGTGAGATCTCGCCTGCAACCATTGCCATACGCGAGACAAAAACGAGATCTTGGCTGCAACCATTATTTAAGGAAGAGACATTTTCCCTCTCATTCTTGTCACGCCGACTTCGAGCAAGACTTCGAAGCCAGGAGCTCACAGCGGACTTTTGCCCCGCTGTGACACCACATGCATTGTCTCCAGAGGTTATTGAACCTCACGTGTATGGGGGAGAAGGCTAACTATGCACAGCTGTGAAGATGGTTACTGAAAGCAAACCCCTTGTACGAAGCACCTGTGAATAAACGGTTATTGATTTTACTCCGCCCGAGAACTTCATTCTTTGTATTTCCAGCTCTTTAAATCAACAGAGTAATTATAATGGAAGAAGATACCCCAAAAGTATCATAAAAATCTTCCTTCCATTATACTGGTATGCTGTTTTTCTAAGGTAAATTGAGCTATGAGGAATAACAACTTGGTTTATCTCCATCTGGGTAATATATGTAGTTGAATATAAACATGCTTGAAAGTTTGAGAGCTAGTGGAAAGATATTATATAAGGTCTTATTGTTTCAAGCTGGAGTTGTGTTATATTGTTCACAGCTCAGTCAAGCGTGGCAAATTTTGTAATGAGGTGTGTCTAGTTTAGGTGTGTCACATCGTGGTGATGGTGTGACTACAATGGAAGTTTGCTTTTTAATGTTTTGGGGTTCACAAAATGTGAGTGAAGTTGTGGAACTACATTTTGTTATTGATGTTATTTGATTACTAAGTAAAAATTTTAACCTGTGTGTTTGGGAAATATAAAGCTTGACGATTATATTGCAATAAATATTTATAGGTGAATTGATTCTATTCTATTTGAAGCTGAACTTATTTACAAGCATATTTATATTATATTTTAATTTTTTTAAAAATAGAAATACAGTAAAAATGTTAAATTATATCAAATATGTACACTACAAAAATGCCTTTATTAGTACTCGACATAAAAACAAACATTAGTGTGAGTGTGTGTGTGTGTGCGTGTGAGCGAGTGAGGGTGTGTGTGTGTTTGTTTTGTGTGTGTGTGTAATCACGTGTGCGCATGTGCAACGTCTTTTATGACAAGGGCGTTTTTCACTGCTTTTTATCTCGCGTTTTTCCGAGACTTTTGTTTTCTTTACTCATTTTATATTCTTACACTTTTCATGCACGTTCTTTCGATTAGCATAATTTGTTTGTTTCCTCTTTACCACAAATTTACTAGTGCTGTTGTGGTTTTTACCTATATGTGTTCATGTATGTATGTATGTATGTATGTATGTATGTGTGAGTACTAAGAGAAAGGAGATTCAGTTGAATACCTCAGTCAACATTCCATACAAAATCCGAATAACAGTTAATTCAAAAATGTATATAAACTAAAAACCCCGGAAATGTATCCGTTATAAGCGTAACATATCTATCGCAGTGCATAAATCGAAACGAGATGAGATAATATTTTATTCAATACTGCATGGATTTACAGAACCTTTATATAACGTTTATATTTTTTTCTATGTATGATCCGGCATGTTGATTGATGTGACAATTCCACCAGTTATCGAAACGGTTGTAACTAATTTGAAATTTTGATACCAAATAGTCTTTTGATCATTATATACATATATATTTTTGCGTGTAAGTGTTAGCAGTGTGTATGTTTGTTCTTGGTATGACATTAAACTGCATCCGGTGGTGAGGCTCCAGTTCGAGAGTTCTGGAGTTGTAGAGAGTGTGGAGTCACCCCTTAATTATCGTTACTCCGATGTTCATTCTGACCCGCAACAAAGTCCCATGTATGGGTTGCATAGATTTTGCTGGGGAAGAGGAGGTACCCGTTATTTTGCAGTGGCAAATGCAACTCATCTAGGGCAAAGACATAAAACTTTTACATTATCTACATTTGACGGATATTTGTCTCCATCTTATTTGTTGTTAACACAACGTTTCGGCAGATATACCCTCCAGCCTTCATCTGGTGTCTTGGGGAAATTTCGAACGTGGGTTCTCATTCCTAAAGTATTTTTCGATGTTATTATTATTATTATTATTATTATTATTATTATTATTATTATTATTATTATTATTATTCAGGGCACTGCCTTGAATCGAACTCGGAATATTGGGGTTAGTATCACGCGCTCTTAACCACTGCGCCATATGCCCGTGGGCATATGGTGCAGTGGTATAATAATAATAATAATAATAATAATAATAATAATAATAATAATAATAATAATAATAATAATAATAACAACAACAATAACAACATCAAAAAATACCTTAGGAATGAGAATCCAGGTTCGAAATTTCCCCAAGACACCTGATGAAGCCGAAACGTTGTATTAACAGCAAACAAGATGAGGACAAATATCCGTCAATTGTAAATAATGTAAATAATGTACATAATTCCTGATCTCTTAAATATAGAACTGTATAAAACTTCTAGTCAAAACTGTACCTGTTCATCATACAATGCTTGTCACTGGAAGCTTCTAGGGTGACTGAGAGAGATACAAAACTGTTGTGCGAGGTTTGTCATTTAAATCCATCGACGAAAGTTCTGTCGCGATGAATATCCATGCACATTCAAGGATGAAAGTAAATTAGAACAATCAGGTTGAATGTGAGACGGCTATCATTTGACAAGATGAGGCAATCCTCATCACCACCATCATCATATATTTCATGTGTATGTGTGTGTGTAAGTGTGTATGTGTGTATATATATATATATATATATATATATATATATATATATATATATATATATATATATATATATATATATATGACGAAAGTACTATTAACTTTTCTTGGTCGTTTGCTCATTCTGAACCAATGGACCATTTGAGTAAACCTATCAAAAACCTACCTATAATTACTACCGGAAATAGCTGTAAATCAAATTTATTGCAATAAAGAAAAGTATGTGATGACCATTATTGATATCTTGCCTCATATATATATATATATATATATATATATGCTCTCGGTCCGAATGGTTTTCTATACGGCGCCGTTTTTACAATCTTGTAAATAATAATAATGGTATTTTTATATAAGCTTAAAGCTTATGGCGATCACCGTGCAATGACTAAGGAAAATAATCTAACAAATGGGCATATAAGACCTGGAGAGAAAAAAGAAGGCTTTCCTGAAACCGAAGGATCTACTAATAGGTCCATACTATTATGATATTGGACGGGCATATTTATAAAATACGCCATGTTTCTTTAAGCAATCTTCCAAACTCTGTTTATGTGTTATATATATTTTTAAAGAACAAGGACGCTGGACAGTAAGAAAATAAGAAAAAACGCGGAAAACCCTAAATAGATTAGTGCAAAAAATGGAAAGAGAAAAAAGAAACGAAATCAAGAACAAAGATCCTCGTCCTCTCTGAATGTAGAAAGCTCGTTAAATACAATTGGTTTAGAACAAAATAACAGAAAATATGTCAAAAGCCTGCGCGACAGCAACTCAATCTGGAGCGGGTGGGACCCTCTTTTTCGATAAAAGAAACCTGTCCATATGTCTACACATGATAAAAATTTCAGATCTCGAATTAATCAGTGTGTTGGAATTGCTGGATCGAAGAAGAATAAGAAATCTTTCAGCTACGCTAAAGTTGCACTTCTTAGATCCATTAACATATGGCTTGGATTTCTCCACTATCTTCCACTTAATTGTATGAGGTGAGCAAGTGCTCTTCAACTTCCATACGTGGTTATCCAACTTAGTTGCTTTACTTTTATCGATGAGCTGGTGGGGAGATAGGCGGTTTGCATAACGTCTCATGAATTAGGCCTCACATAACCCAATGAAATTCTTATTTTCAGTTGATTTTTCTTGGAGCGTAGCTGTAACTACAGCCTCGTATATGACTGAGTTTATCATACACGTTCGGTCAAGTGGACAAGCTTCAGGTGTATGATATTTTTATTGGGCGTATGTTAAAAATTTCCTGTATTTATGATTTACTGGAAAATGTTTATCTGAACTAGACAGGAATTTATTGCCTACGTTAGACTTAGCATTAAGTGAGAAAGGGGGAGTGAACCGAATTATTTTCCTAAGTCTATTGTTTAGTTTATTTTTACGATTCATCATTTTACTTAAAGTGTTAAAGTGTTGTAATATATCCTATCTTTGAAGACGCTGTTAGTTAAGGTATTACTATAGTAGGGAGCTGATTTATTAAATATTTGATTAGAAGATTTATATATAACAGCCAAAATCGATTCCTTTTTTACGGCTTAAACCTCAATGACTAAAAACAGAAATGCGAAATATATAAATGAAATATATATACCCGAGATTGTTTTTTACTCGCAAATAACCAATAGATTTTATTAATATGAGTACGAGTCATTAAAACTTCCGGTAACATGATTTTAAAACATGGCAAAATAAGAGCAATTAAACTGAGCCGTTGAAAGCTAATTAAAACCACTAGGTTTGCTTAAATGAATGACCTGTTTTATATCCATTGTGTTTTTAAATTTAGCTACGGAAGACAAGACAATTATGGTTGTAATATAAAGGAGAGTGATTTGATTGACTGACAGTAATTGCTTTAACAGCACAGAGTAATCATTAGTTGACGGGCGTGCGGTTTGCTATCTGTGTCTATCGATATTACAAAAATTGCTGTTCTAAAATTAGCTAGCTGCACATATTTTTTAGTTTATGTTTTTATGGTCACTTGTTGCATACAATCTATCTCACCATCCGGACCCTGTGTTAAATATATTACATGTTCCTTCCACCTCTACACTACAGCATTCCTACTCGAAACTTCGTACATAGACTTTTTCCTGCGAAGTGAACCTGAAGTGCTCGAGAGGAACATCATCTGCATTAATTTCAACAGTCTGGAAGAGAGGACCTAACTGTATAGAGTATTTTATTGCTGTTTGCTTGTGTCCTTTTGCTTCGTTGAAGATTTGTTTCCTTTTATTGTCAAGATATTCACAATGATCTCACCTAGCCTATCTAGCTTTAAAAATGCAATAGATATTAAAGAAGTCATTTTTTAAGCAGAGGCATCACTGCGTGATTATCTTTCAACGGGTGAATTCAGTTAATCTATATTTCCAGTCTATTTTACTGATATTCGTATGACTATTGGTTTTCTGCAAGTAAAAATGACATTTTTATGCATATCTTTTATCTTTTTTTCAGTTTGTAGCATGTTTTTGTGAGGTGAAGTTTACAAAAGAAATTAATGATTGCTGTAATTCAATTCAAAGTCAAATGAAATTTTGTTTTCAATATGACATTTCAAAATTTGAAATGTTTGGCATTCTATTTCTGCTTTCATCCTGTCTTATCTTGTCTCTGACAACCCACGCTTCACTTGGCTGCTTATGTGTGAGTTAGGGAAACAACTGGAGATAATAACCACCAGACTTAACATTAAATATTTTAGATAATGATGGTTGCACTGATTTTAATCTCATTTTTTATTACATTTTGTCTGTATTTGTTGTTTTACGATTACATACCAATCTAAATTACTTCAGAATGTATGAAAATCACTGTTCATGAAAAACAGGAAACGTTAGCGGCAATCGATATTTTAGCAAATTGAAAATTCAAAACTGATTACTAAATCTTATTCATACATAACTGTGTTTATAGAAGCAGTTCTATAAATGTCTGGTAGAAAAATGTCTCAGACAGATAAATATAAAAATGTCTCTCGTAGATAAATTGAGGTAGAAATATTAACATATACGTGCTAATAAAATTTAGAGATTTAGAATATTCTGTTATTAATTACAGTTTCATAGTTCTTGTACACTGCGTCTTCTTTACGTCCAAATTAATCAAGAAGCAATTAAAAATTCCTAATTTGAAATTAATGTGGTAGAATGTTTAGTTTAAACTCGAAATTTATAGGTTTTCCATTCTTTTATTCATCATGTGATATTATTTTGCAATTAATATTCTGGCTTCTTCAATTTTAATACATTTTCTTCATTTTATCTTTGTTATATTCAGAGGAAGAAGCTATGACCCTGTCTTCGCTGGTTCTGCAACTCTATTGAAACTGATGCCGTTCATACCCCGTTCAGAACCGTGGCAAGTTGAAGACGATAGAAAGACATATAAAGAAAGAAAGCCAGTGTAACAATGTTCTGTGACGAAAACATTGGGCTCTGCGATTTGCATAAGACCTTGTGGTTGAACATACTATGGGGGTGAGAGCAAAAGAAAAGTGAGTTGAAAGCTTCAGAGCAATGGTGACACAGAAATAACCGCCTCCAATAAGCAAAAGATTTTGTGGTAGAAGAAAAGGAAGAGAGAGAAGGCAACATTATATGGGTCTGAGTTTGGACTGCTATAGCTTTGTTAAGTTATACTTTAAAATAATCGGAGACAAAAGTGTGTCAAATGTCGTTTGTTCCGCTTCAATCATCTACACTGTGGAAGAGGGTATGATCGGCCAGTTAGCCATTTAAACACCCAGTCTCGTTTACCACCTAACTGGAAGTCTCTTAGCAGCTCGATAGCTAGCCTGCAATGAAGGTCTCTGTCTACAGTTCGACTGTTGTGAGTTCATGGGTGCCCTACATAGCTCCCTTTCAGAATTTTGACTGTCATTGGAACCTAGAAAGTTAATTTTTGTTACCACCCCGCTCGCGTGTGTAGTTACTTGGCCTCTTTGGCGACTGTACGTTGTAACAGATCGGTGTGTTTCCAGAGCAGCCTCTGTTTGGTGGTTGACCTATTTCAACGAGACCGTCAACATCGAGATGGGCCAGTTTCAATCTATCGATGGAAGCCATGTCTTGTCGTCCGCCAATTAGGAGTTGAAATGACTTGTCTACTGGATGAATCACTTCATATGGGCCATCATAGGGTAACTGAGGGGGTTTTTGTCGTGCATCACGACGAGCGAACGCAAACTTCGCTATGTGGAGGTCGTTTGGTATGGATGACCATGCGTTGACATAGAAGTAGGGCATAAGTAGACTACACTGTTTCTCAGTTGCACAAGATACTTTCTGACATTTGTGTCTGACTTTGCGTTTGAAATTAACTCCCCCACTACCATAAATGGCGCCGTACACCATTTCTGTAGAAAAAGTGTTGAGCTCTTCCTTTGAGGTAGTGCAGATTCCCAGCATCACCCATGGAAGTTGGCCGATTCAGTTGGGCTCCTTAAGTCTGATTGAGGGAGATTCCTTCAAGCGGCGATGAAATCTCCCCGCAAAAACCATTGTCCTGGGGATGGCAGGTATGTTTCATTGTGATACCAAAAAATCCACATATGTCATTCCATAGTTTCGAAGTGAACTGAGGCCCACGGTTGGATATGTTGCTGTCTGGGACACCGAAACGAGCAATTCACTTTGTGAAGAAGGCATATGTGATATCTTGTGTCTCAGTACTGCCAACAAGTGAAGCGGTCGACCATAGTTAGTAAGTAGGAGCAACCTTGTAAAGTGAATGTTGATGTGGCTGAAACGTGATTGCTGAGGTTCATAACTGTTATGTGTTCATGGGCAGTGCTCTATACTGCACTCGTTAGGTATTTTATACGTGCTTTATTTGAAATATGACACAGAATGCTTTGCACGCGCAGAAATAGCACTGTTCTGGACGTGTGTCCCACCAAGATTGTGTAGATGGTTAGTAGTTGATGCTGGTGAATAACTTTCGTCCTGGAAATGCCAACGCTGAAGTGCAATTTTTGTTAATATTAAGGATACGTTCATCATTCTCGTTCACAGTGATACTTGGTATTTGAAGTCATCGCAACGGTTTTAGGTGTGAATTGCTCATGTTTATGGAAGTGAGGTGCAATGAAATTGTTGGCATTGCAGCCATGGGGATATTTGAAGGAGATGAGATTGTCATAATCCGTAAGGAGTTGTCGTGCAGCTTCTGTTCTTGTAGCGAATGCAGATTTGGCATGAAACGTATGAGTAACGCTTGTGTCCGAAGGGTTATAGAGGAAAAAATGGTAGTACCATAAACGAAGGAGCGGTCATTACTAAAGGTGTCTCAAATAAGTTGTCAATAGACAGGAAGAAGAATGTGGCGAAGAAAACAGTACACTGGCGAAGAAAACAGTTACACCATAATTGATACACTATCGATTAGAGAGAGTTCCACTTTAGAACCGCCAGTATGGTATGATGTGATATGTGTGGAATCTATCAATACGGATAGCCATTCTAGGTGCAAAGTAAACGACTCTGTTATTTCACAACAGATGCCATTTACATTTTCATACATAAAAAATATCATAATGCATGTTCTGTAATCTCCACATCCTCCGTAATCTGCCATAATTTGCTGTGACGTATATATCGAAGGATGTTTGCTTGCTATATCTCAGATAATTTTCAACAATACGATCCGAACGAGAACAAACGGCAACAGAAACATGTTATCTCAAATCGCTTAAAATGTTTGGCGATCTTTGTTATTTGAAGATAATTTACGTATTAGCTAGATTCCAACTACATTGTTTTGTACGCAATGAGACTGACGAAAACATGTTAGATTCCATTTTATTCACTGAGTCTCTGTAATACATATCTGTGTGTGTGTGTGTGTGTGTGTGTGTGTGTGTGTGTGTGTGTGTGTGTGTGTGTGTGTGTGTGTGTGTGTGTGTGTGTGTGTGTATACGTGCGTGTAGGTATGTATCTATGTACAATTCTCTTATTCACTATTATTCTGTTCTCCTAATTAATATCGCATAAAATATACATATCAGGCCTGAATTTACTGTTTATGAAGTATGTTATTTGGGTGGTTAAAACACTTAAATTGTGCTCTTAAATAGCGGAATTAGCGTAGTTAGTTATTCTTACAACCAGATGACCCATACCCGTAAATAGTACAGTTCATGCATTGCTCTTTCTTTCTGTGTGACATATGTGTGATCATACAAGCGTGTGTGAATATGTGGTTGTATATACATATATATAAAATAAATATAAAACCATACATTTATATACACATATATTATTTATTTAAAAGATACAATACATGTATTTAAATGGTACTGACGGTTTCATATGTTGAGAAATATCTCAAACATATGGTTATGTGAGTATGTAGGTGAGCATGTGTGTGTTTCAAGCGAGGGGGGTTTGTGTATATACATATAGGCGAATGTACGGATTGGTGCGCTTATGCGAATACTATGGACTTTTCTACTCCTTCCCCTTACTTAGCAGTCTATAGCTCTTTTGTTTTAATAACGGTCAACCACACAGTAATTTCCCTTTGTTCAACGGTCATTTTTCACAGGAATTTTCAATGGCCAAATAACTGAAGAGATGGCGGCGTGGGTTCCCACGCCGACATCCGAAACTCGGAGTTTTATCATGGCTACCGAATAAGTGCCACATATTTTTACAGATATATATATATATATATATATTACGGAGATGCACTTGCATAGCAAGTGACCTGATCTGAGATCGTGTGCTGGAACGAAAACAATTGCAGCGTGGAAGGTGTTTATAAGCCATTTAAAATAACACACAAAATCCGTTAGATTCACTTCATCATTTAAATTTAATTTGTCAAAATATTTTCGTCGCTTTGAGACCGCGACCTGTCCACTGACAAAATTCTGTGCTGCAGCACAGAATCTAACGGATTTTGTGTGTTATTTTAAATGGCTTATAAACACCTTCCACGCTGCAATTATATATATATATAAATATATATATATATATATATATATATATATATGTATGTATGTATATATACATGTATATATTTTATATATATATACATGTATGTATATATATATATATATATATATATATATATATATATATATATATATATATATATATATATATATATATATATATATATATATATATATATATATATATATATATATATATATATATATATATATATATATATATATGTACTCACCCAATATCGCACAGCTGTTAATTCTAAGCAAACGCTTTTCTTCGCTTATAACTATTCTGAGTTCAATATTAGACACGCAACATGAAATTAGAATTTTTTTCTTTTGTAGATGTACAAGCGCTGACAAAATATTATAATTTTTTATGACTATTTAGCAGTAAATATCACTATAGGAAAGCACAGCTCTCTGATATATTTCTAAGACAGCTTTGTTTGTTAGACTCTCTATTGAATCCCTTCCTTCGTAACAAGTGTAGCATAGTTATCTAGAATTAAGCGATGCTATTGTTCTGAATCCACGCATCTAAATTTCGGCTTCTTTTTCTGAAAATTAACTAAACTCTTCTAGTGAATATAAATTCAGTATTAGTGAGCTAATAGGTCAATACTTTATCAACCTCATCGTTTCACCCAATTAAAATTCTACACCACTTGTATGTACTAATAATATAACGGTTATTTCAGCAAGCACGAGAAAACTTATGGCATGCTTTGGTTGTATTCTGACCTTATCAACGAAGTATAGATTTCCCTATACTAGTGGAGGAAGCGATTAGTCAGTCATTCAAGATTGCACTCTAGAAATATGATTCAGTTTACGATTTAGTAATTATTTCATCAGTACTTTGGCATGTATAGTAAAACTTATGTTTCATTTATGAAGGCCATAATAACATCCGATCAATTAAAATTATGCTAGTCATCAACTAATATTGTTTTATCCTCACCGCATAATTTTTACCAATTAGATTTTAATACAGCTACATAAAATACGTTTATATCAAATTAAATTACATATCGATGGTCTATTATTCATTTTGTTTTATTTAACTACTGACAGTCACTAGCTAATTTTCAATTTATCTAAAGTGACGTATTTCAATCTGAAGACAATCAAATGAATAACGCCACGAGTGTAACTGAAGAGCAGACTAAACCAAACGAACAACTTTCGTCATCTCCTTAATACAAGTAATCACTAAGCTGACAGCTAATAAATATTTCAATAGCCTTTAAAACATAACTATTATATTCCATACGTGTGATAATTAAAACAAATTGCAAACTTTTACAGAAATTTAAACATACTGAAATGAAAACTGAAATAATATAAAACGCAGAAGGAGCAAAACAGAATGTAAGATTATAATGAGACATGAAACTAACGAGCCTGGAAAGAGAAGAATCAAAACTGGGGCTATGCAAAATATGTTTATTTACTCGATTAGACAAGTGGCGGAGCAGAATTTGTGAGCGACTAATGAAAGGAAGGAGGAAAGTATCCATAAACCAGACTCGAATCCTTGCAACAGAATTACTCCTACTGAAAGCATTTAAGCTGTTAATTATTGTTGTTAAATCTAGCGACGGATTAAGTCTACACCGAAATTAGGCCACGAGGAGAATTTAGCTCAAAATACAAAAAATAACAATATGAGAACATATATTCCAGCATCCTAACGCTTCTCCGATTTTACTTTCCTTGACTAGAACTTTCCTTATCAACCCCAGAACGACGATAGAGTAAAGGTTACTTTCGTCTGGATTTGAACTCGGAAATAAAAGAACTTTATAACTCAAGCCATTCTTTACATTATTTACATTTGATGGATATTTGTCCTCATCTTGTTTGCTTTTAACACAATGTTTCGGCTATGTACTCTCCAACCTTCATCAGGTGGCCTGGGGGAATTTTGGGCCTGGGTTCTCGTTCCTAAGGTATTTTTCCGATGTTATTATTATTGTTATTCAGGTCACTGCCTAAAATAAAACTCGGAAACTCGGGGTTCGTAGCTCTTAACCACTACACCATATACCCATAGGCAATTATGGAGTGAATTTTAGGGCTTATAAATCTAATATTTTCCTATCTTTCCTTAAGACCGGTTCTCATATGCTACTCATATCTGCACTCGGTTTGCTTAGGAGGTTGTTGTGTCCCAGCATATGTGTTGCTTCTTTTAGTTTTCATATTGTCCAGTGTTGTTCTCTGTCTACTATGTTAACTGCATCCCACAGTGATAGGTGGTCTCCGTTTTTCCATACATGATCAGCTATACTCGATTTATCAATATCTCCTCGTGTCACAGCCTTGCGATGTTTCTCTAACCTTATTTTGAGGGGGCGACAAGTTTCGCCGTTGTATAACCTACCACAGCTGCATGGAATGGAGTACGAGCTGTCTTTGGTCATATCCTCTTCAATTGGTGGTTTTACTCGAAGGAGATATTTGCGAAATGTTGTATTACTCTTGAATACTATCCTGATGTCATTTCAGGCAGTGACCCGAATAATAATAATAATAATAATAATAATAATTGATTGGAAGTGTTATGTACATTGTTTTGTCTTGGCATAAAAGATGGGCTACAGCAAATATTCTGCTCAATACCACAGATTTGCTTGTCAGTTGCTTGACCTTAACCAGTTGAGCGTGTCCCTTAATGGATGATGTTATGTGCATCTCTGATCACGAGCAGAAGTAGTGGGGGAGCATCATAGCCATGTGTTAAGAGGAATTCTTTAGGGTTTGAATAATTCACCTCTGGAAACATGGGTGTTTTGTTCATCATCCTTAAACAAACCTTATTGAAGGACCTTTTGAGCAGGATGGGTTACTCAACCTGAAAAAATTCTAACTGGACCCCACCTGCAAGGTCATGCGTTATTTATCTTGATATAAGATCACCATGTTGCGCACATGTGGTTGTGATGCATGTGCCTGGTGTACCTTTATCAGGCGGGTAGTAATGATGAGTATATTGAGCTTAGTATAATTGTACCCCAGTGTCACTTTGTTGGCATGCACTGCTCTCTCACTCAATAATAATAATAATAATAATAATAATAATAACAATAATAATAATAATAATAATAATAATAATAATAATAATAATATCGAAAAAATACCTTAGGAATGAGAAGCTAGGTTCGAAATTTCCCCAGGACACGTGATGAAGACTGGAGAGTACATCAGCCGAAACGTTATGTTAACAACAAACAAGATGGAGACAAATATCCATCAAATGTGAATAATGTGAATAATGTACATAATCCCTCATCTCTCAAGTACAGAATCAGGTCAATCTGTTTGCTTCTCAAACAACTCTGCTAACTTGTCTTTCAAATGTATGACAAAAATATGGGACAGCAAAAGATATATTTTCATAATTGTATTTACTTTTATCTCCTTCATACTCGAAAAATTTGGTTGCTCTCATAATAACATCAAAGATTACTTACATTGCTTCTATGGACCAAAAGAATGTAGTAATCCCTCAACTATCGCTGGTGATACGTCCCAAAATCCCCGCGGTATGTGAAAATCCGCGAAGTAGAAACAATACTGTACTGTATATTTTTTTTATTATTTTTATAATTTGCATATATTTATTTTATTATAAATTCAAAACAACACGACAGAGGAATCGAAGTAAGCTTTATTAGTCCTTTCTACTGTAGGCACAAGGCCTGAAATTTTGTGGGAGAGGGTAGGCCGATTACATCGACCCCAGTGTTTAACTGCTACTTATTTTACCGACCCTGAAAGGATGAAACGCAAAATCAACCTCGGCAGAATTTGAATTCAGAACGTAGCGACGGGCGAAATCTCGCTAAGCCAGGCGTGCTAACGCTTCTGCCAGCTCGCCGCCTTCGTAAGCTTAAATCATAAATCGCGATAGGTGAGGGATTACTGTATACATAAATGATTAAGGAAAGTGCAATTTGAAATCAGAATGTAAAATTAGGTATGTAAATATTACAGTCGTTTAATCTGATAATTCAGATGCTACTTCCGCTGCCTCTACATATACATACTGCCGAAAAAGCTTCAAACTATGTTATTCGTGTTCATATACGGCCACTCTAGAATTTGCATTGCCTAAATTACCTAAGCAACTATGCTCTTGATGATAAGATCATGTGTGTATTTCCAAGTGCGAGAGGTGCATTGTTTCTTTGAGGAAGGCACTGTATTTCACGTCGCTTTAATTCATTCAGCTAACAAAGAGAGAGAGGCCCATTTACTGCCAAGTCAGCCAGACAACGATAACAACAGTTATATGACCTAAAACATCCAATCAAGATGAGGGCTACATCAAGCAGTAAACAGCTATATTATTAACTTAATAATAAGTTCAGTTCTGTAGATTGAATGAAACACCGGTTCCTCATAATATAAATGAAACTAACATAAATGGATATGACATTTAATAAAATGCGCATTAAAGTAACTATAAGGTGGTGCTCCCGCATGGCCTCAGTCATATGACTGAAACAAGTAAAAGAATAAAAGAATATACATGTGTGTTTATCTTTGTTAATACTTTAAAATATGAACTAAAAAGAACCTGACATAAATGTGGAGATAAGTCTACGAGTCTGCTTACAGTATGAGTACTAAAATGAATCTAGATACTCACACATATTGCAAAGAGGCGGATTAAATGCCTGTCAGTATTTAGTTAATGATCTTCAATTTATAATCTTTAATTTTTACATTCAAATCTCACAGCGGATGACTTCGTTTGCCACTTTTTTCTAATATTATTCATGTAGTGAAAGTTTCGATTAAATCGATTCGGTGTTCCCTCAACATTTGAGACTCTGATAATGTGAGAAATCAATATTAATTTATAGTATAAGAATTAGTCAAGTACTACATATTTATTCCAATAATGCCTCCTATGTGTAAGTGCAATTTTATTAGAATATAAGTTTTATATTAAAGTGAAGAGGTGAAAACGAACGGGCATGCTGGGGAGGGTGAATAAAGGTAATACTGCCATGGGTTTAATGTTTATGGTTTCAAGCGGCTTCTACTTTTACAAATACTAGTTATATATCATATATATATTTGAAAATGATTTAATTAAAATATAGAAATGAATACTGTTAGACTTTAAAATGATAAAGAAAAAAATAAAAGCTGAAGAGAAATATTGAAACATAAAGATATAGAGGAAATTCATAAAACTGATATAATTAATGTCAAATGTGAAGTGGAATTAGAGGAGTTGCAATTAGATTCGCGAGAAATTTCTCCTTATTATTAGATTGTATTGTAGGAAATGTAATAAAAGTCTTTATGAATAAAGAAAGTGATCATTCTAACATTGATGTAATTATGTGTTGAATCCTCGAGAGTTAATAGAATGTACAGTCATTGTCATATAATGATTGTCATTTCAGTGTAGTGGATTGGCAGGCTCGTTAAAACGTAAAAAAAAAAAAAATCCTTCGCGCTTCTCCTTCCGACAGTTTACACTGTAATTTCAAATCGCACTGAGGTTAACTTTACCTTTCATCCTTCCAATAGCGATGGAAAAAAAGTATCAGTTAAAAACATGAGTCGATTTAAATCGATGAATGCTTCCCACTAAAATTTCATGCCTTGACTCATGTTTAAAGCAATTATTACGTTATTTATTCCTAGATCTGCAATGATCGTATAGATCTGTGATCAAAGACATTCTGTCCAGTGTATCTAAGATCAACCTTAATGCGTGTACCCTACATTATTTCCACTGACAGTAAAGTGCGGTTTGAAGGGAATTCAGCTGTTATTTGTAGCAAGTCAATGGACTAGGTAGAGGTTTCCATGTTGACTCTAAACAATATTCTTTATCTGTGTTAGACAAAATAGTATAAACTGAGTTAAATGTATATAGCTGAAATTGAGAGCTTTATGTGAAATTTGGAATGACTCTTCTTGAATGTTAAATGTTCCCTAACAGCGACCATTTCAAGTTCTATATTTCATTCTGTGTATATTTTGTTAAGTTTTTGTTTTTCAAGTTTGTGTTCCATACGACCTGTAGAATCCCTCACATATCACTCTTCTCGTCAAAAAGAATTGAAAATTATAATATTTATTAGTCCAACGGCTAGGCACACCGTATGATGTTCAACAGCTACATAGACCACAGGGTTTGTGATCTGCACGGCCAGTCTATAGAGGACGTATATACAAAGAGCCTAATACTGCAAGATGAATGCATCTTGCCCAGTATGGAAAACTAATGCAGTGAATTATCTAAAAGTTCGTGTTGAGGCAATCCTCTACATTTCCCAGAATTTTTATTGCATTTATTAATTTCTCCTCTTTCTTTGTTTTCGATTTTTGTTTTCATTTAAATTTCTGGCTACATTCAGTTATAATTTAATTAAATCTATTTGAAATAAACATATATAAATAATAATTCCAAATTTCAACACGGGACCAACAGTTTTTGAGGAGTGGGGTAAGCTGATTACATTGACCTGACTAGTAGTTTATCGATGTAAAATAAATGCGGCCGAGGCGGAATTTGAACTCAGAGCATGGAGACGGTAAGCATTTTGCTTGGTGTACCAACGATTCTGCCTTAATATGTACAAATAAGTATATGAAATTTTGGCATCAGACCAGAATATACACAAATACTCCTTTCTACTATAGGCACGAGGCCTGGAATTTTGGAAGAGGGAAAACTCGATTACACTCACATCAGTACTTGACTGGTACTTAATTAATCAACCCCTGAAAATATTAAAGTTAAGTCAGCTTCGGCGGAATTGGCTTCAAATTTTAGCACAAGGCCAGCAATTTCGGGGTAGTGGTAAGTCGATTTAATTAGTACTTATTTTATCGAACCCAGAAGGTTGAAAGGCAAAGTCAGAACGTAAAGACGGGCGAAAAGCTGCTAATCATTTTGTCCGGCGTCCTAACGATTCTGCCAGCTCGCCGCCTTAATATATACAAAGTATTTTATTCTTTTACAAGATTCAGCCTTAAGGTTGTGGCCATGCCAGAGCACCGTTAAATGCATAACTTGTATGTAAGTGGAGGCGCGTGGCTTAGTCGTTAAGGTGTTGGACTCATGATCGTAAAGTTGTGGTTTCTATACCTGGGAAGAGCGACGCGTTGTGTTTCTGAGTAAAATATTTTATTTCACGTTGCTCCAGCTGCAACTTAGCAGGCAAAACTGAGTAACTTTGTGACAGACCGGCATCCCATCCAGATGGGGAATATTTATTCCCGGGAAACCGGTCCTATGGGTCTATACTATTCTGCAAGTAGTCACATCGGAACAATCTTTTCCCCCACAATCTTTAAAATAATGGAGCACACATTGAATAATGCAATCTTAGATGTATTAAATGGCGTGTTTTGTATCACAAGTGTACTCGTTTGTTACTGACCAGAAGGATGAATCCAAGTGTATAATTCTATTTAGTCGATCACTCCTGCATGCATCTTTCTTTTATCTTTGCTGATATAATAAATATTCTAATAATAATTTTGTATTTATTAGAAATCATTTCCAATAAGGCTGTAAGTAAACAGCAATAAAACAGGCCCCAGCCATACATTCAGTATGGTGGGAGTTACAAAACAATATATAAAAGCAGTATATATATATATATTGCTTTCATAGCTGGCAGAATAGTTACCGCGCCGAGAAAAATGCTTAGCGGCATTTCTTCCAACTTTACGTTCAAATATTACCGGGTTCTACTTTGCCTTTCATCCTCTCGGGGTTGATAAAATAAATACCAGTTGAACACTGGGGTCGATGTAATCGACTTACTCCTCCTCCGAAATTGCTGCCCTTGTGCAAAAATTTGATAGATACATAGATTGAAAAATAGATTGCGCAAGGTTTTAAAGAATTGGGATGCTATTTATCTAGAAAACAAGAGTACCTTAAGACAAAATGTGAAATAAAAAAAACTACTATAACTATTCGATTAATAACTTTAAGGGGACTATTTCTAGTACTACCATTAAATCAAATTAAGCAGAGACATAAGTAAAACTAAGAACTGCACTAGATACTCAATCAACCACATAACAAGAATTAAAACAGTCAGTGAGGGAACCAGTAAGTGAAAGCAGAGCCGTACATCATTGATCTGTAATTAACTAATATATAATGAATAAAAGAGAAAGCTGAGCAAGACAGAATTTGAAACTGAAATGTAGAAGCACAACTAAATTACTGCAAGAAAATATTTCAACATTCCATTATGTCTCTGTCATGCATTCTCTGTAGCATTCATTCTCTTAGAAAAGAAATAGAATAATTATAATAAACCTCCTCTACATTTTGTGATAACTATTGAAGAAGTTGTAGTTTAGTCGTTCCTCTCCTACCACTCATTAAATCTTAAGATTTTAATATTAGTTTGAGATTGAGAGTGAAATGAGTTCATCAAATTAGTTAACAGACATCCTGTTTGCTAGTCAACTAAGCTGTTTTACATAAGGATCATGTCAATGAAATAAATTATACTGGATCAGATTCCACTTGTAGGATAAGCGAATTGCAGTGAAGTACTCTCGTACACAAAAATATTGTTGTTGTTATTTTTTTCCTTTCTGATTGCCAAACTTCTAAGCTTTGCAGTATTGAACAAAGACCATCAGTTGCAATTGTTGTTGTGGCTGTTGTTATTTAGCATGAGGTCAACCCTGATAAAACAGACTTTCGATCCAACACTTACAAACCGTGACTTTTCTGACCTCTTAGAGGTATCTGAGAGTACATTATCTAATGTGTCCGTGTTTTTTTATATTATTTTTCACTGAAGTATGAAAATCGAACAATTACATTGTTCACCACAATGCAATTTTGGTATAGGAACAGCAGTTTTTTGAGGGAAGGAGAAGTCCCGAAAAAATAAAAGGCAAAGTCGACCTCGGCGGAATTTGAACTCTGCGCATAAGACAGGCGAAATGCCGCTAAGCATTTTGTCTGGCAGGCTAACGATTCTACAAGCTCACCAACTTAAGTGCTACGAATATAACTGAGATACCACTTGTTACAATCAATCGAACACCGATTAAAAACAGTCATGTAAGGAAGATATTGTCGAGACAAGACACATGAATAAAAAGTAAATACAATTCTTATTTTATTAGATATCATCAAACACTATCATTTGGTCATTTCGAATAAGCAGACATACCTTTTTTTTTATTTTCAACCACTTCATTTTTAAAGGAAAGCTTATAAAAAGTTGTCTACAAAATAGGCAATCTATATCTATTTATATTTTTCTATTTGAGCGTATCACGTATTTATTTAATTTATCTATGTTTCTATTATATTTCGTTAAATAAACTTCTTAAGTCTATGGAAGCTTTATAATGGTAAGCTCTTAAAATATTTTATCAGTTCGTCGAGGAAATGTATGTCCCTTCCTGAAGCAACGATGCTCAACGGTTGTAATGAGATGGACGGCAACCAGCATAGTGAGCTGTATACAGCCCACATAATATTCGTTGGAGTAGAGAAAGAAGTTGTAGGAAGAGAATAGTTACATTATTGTTGAAATCGAAGGCGACAGTGCAATGAAAGACATGCACTTACTAATGAAATTTGACAAAAGATTCAGTCGAAAATATTCAAATCTGAAGTTTTTTACATAACACCGAAGACTACAATTTGAAAAGAGTTGCGTAATTCAAGAATGCACAATAAAAATATCATACAATATAGCATGTCTTGCACTGACTAACCAAAAGTTACAGAGAAATGAAAGAAGTAATTGCACTAAAAGATGATTCAATCACACAAAAGCAGTAAATAGAATCAATGAAGAAACCAGTTCGTAGTTACTCGATTTGCGAGAAAGAGCGTTCGAATTTCTTTAAATAAAACCATAAATGTTTGAAAAAGAATTGAAAGGAAAACTTAGCTGATTTTGAGGCGAATCCGGAATCCGAGAATATGGCGTTGATCTCAGTCGGCAATCCTTAGTTCATTAGAAGGCAGCGATCTTGCAGGATCGTTAGCACACCGGCCGAAATGCTTAGCGGTGTGTAGTCAGTCTTGACGTCCTAAGTTCAAATTCCGCCGAAGTAACCTTTGACTTTCATCCTTTAGGGGTCGATAAGCACCGATTGAACACAGGAGTCGATATTACCGACTTACCCCCCTCCCTTGTACTTGCTGGCCTTGTGCCTAAATTTGAAATCAATATTCGGTCTATTAGATTATTTTGACTATTCCTACAAAAATATGAGGCAAAAATCACGCCTGAAATATTCTTGGCCATATGTCGACTCATACATACATATATACATACATACACATATGTATATGTGTATGTATGTATGTATGTATATGTATGTGAATGGATTTATAAAGTATATACACACACAGACAGACACAAGGATACTGTGATGTAATATATATTTGTATATGGTGATTGGTGATTGTCATCTCAATTTCAAACGTAAACGTTTTCTCATTGCACAAATATACATGTAACAGGCTCAATGGTATTTCTAACATGTGCCCTCAAATGTCTACGTAACACTGATTTTTTTCAGAATTATTTTATGAAAAATGATCCACATAATTTTGTCAAGAATTATGCCAGCTCAGCCCCAGCTTTGTGCATTATGCCAAAAAAGATGTTCATCGCAGGAGTACAGCTTTGGGTATAAAGGACTATAGTGCTACGTTGGTGCCGATAGAGCTGTATGTATATAATTATTTAGTAGCAGTTCATGTCTGACAAGTCATACATTTGAAAGTGTAACATCATAATAGAAAAAATAATAATCAGGTACTCAGATGTCTGGATGGTTGTACATTTACAGATTTGTATTCATATGTCACATGCTTTATAAATTAGCGCTTTCACCTAGTCTTGTAGGGTTATCAAACACCGAAGACTTGATAACCCTTCAAGACTAGGTGAAAGCGCTAATTTATAAAGCATGTGACATATGAATAAAAATCTGTAAATGTACAACCATCCAGACATCTGAGTACTTGATTATTATTTTTTCTAATATATAATTCCTGTACATCACCTCCAAACCTTCCAATATATATATATATATATATATTTATTTATTCATTTATTTAAGGGCATTCATGTATAGTAATGACCTTATATAAATAAATATATTTTAGGGAATAAATGACGAATTTTTCCCTTATGAGGTTTTTTCACGCTAGCTACTTGATAAATTCTTATAAAAGATTTTATCCTATTATTGAATTATATATATATATATATATATGCAGAGAGAGAGAGAGAGAGAGAGAGAGAGAGAGAGAGAGAGAGAGAGAGAGTTGAAATTTACAGAAAAACAAAAGACGAAGACAGGTCTATGAACAACAAGCAGGTGTATTAGATTGACGCCCGAGAAAGTGCGAATGTATTTTACGTTTCGAGCTTACGCTCTTCAACAGAAAGGAATATGGCGAAATAAACAGAGAGAGAATAAAAAAGCTTATACATTATATATATATATATATATATATATATATATATATATATATAATATATGTTCATATATGTATATATACATATATATATACACACACATACATACATATATACATGCATATCTATGTGTGTAGATAGATAGATAGATAGATAGATAGATAGATAGATGCAAAAGTTAATACCTCTCACTACTAATAGCTTCATATTCCAGTTTTTTTCTTGGAGGTGTGGGAAAATATCTAGTGGAAATGGGCAGAAAGCGTTAAGGTGAGCAATACATAAATAAATCGAAAGACTTGGTATTTGACAATGTGATAGAATGGATAATAAGAAATAAAATGCTAAATATATATTTGCATAAATGTTCTTGATTGTAGGCGTGCTTGTATTAAATTGCAATATATAAGATTGTATTTGAAAACTGCCAGTTATTATTATACTATTTGTTGCTGATGACATTATATAGAAGGTCAACAATGATTGTGTCATTGACAAGAGAATGCAATAACAAATACCCTCGACAGAATAAATACCTGGAAACTGTTTTACATTTCAATATTATGCTACTGTAATTATAAATAGAATCTGATGATGAAGATCGATTTCGCAGATAAACAAGTTTGTATTCAATAATTTATAAAGGGAAATGTATGGGAAAAAAACATTGATGTGTAAACAATACTTGTAATATTTGTTTTAGAACACGAAGAAGCAAGAAAAAAAGGCAGGCATGCGATGCAATGTTCTGCAATATAAATGACAAGAAGGCACGAACGAGGGAAAGAGAGAGAAAGAGTGGAATATACGAAAATATTTTCGACGCATTTTTATGACGATCTTATACATGAGCTAAATATATATCACTGTTTTTCTCTGCTAGAAACAGAACAACTTTGCAAATAATGTTATGCAGATTCAAATAAACCAATTTCCATAACATTTCTGGATATTCTCCTCAACTAATATATATATATATACAGAGAATAATTCCAGAAGGATTTACTTAGTGTTTACTTTGCCTCCATAAGCTGGATTTAGCTTATGTAGGGACATTATTGAAGATTGTCCTTTCAAATTTGCTACTTGATCATGTTAACTTAAAAGCATGTTCTATGCTATAAAAATAAATGGACACCTGCTTATCGGCAAACGCAAACCATTGATTTTAAATTTGTTAATTTCATATTGTTATCGCCATCTTTAATTTGTGTCACCAAGCTGAACCTATTTACAGCTGAGGTGAATGAGATTGTCAACAACAAGTGTTTAAATCCTTCGTAGAGGGGTTCGTTAATGGAAATGCATTAGCGAAACAATCTATTGCTTTGAGTTTCAGAAGTGCAATGAGGAAACATTATAACATTATATTTAATATCAAAATGAAGAAAACTTTCTAAGATGATCCGAGGCTCAATGTTTTCAATTCTTATTTGATATATTTTTGTTTTTTATTTTATTTCCTCTAAAAAGACATGATTGTGATCAAATCTAATCATTCTTCTCTACCAGTTTGATAACCTTCCCATATATGACATGATTATTTTCTATATTCAAAAATGTTTTATTACCATTTTCATATATTTTATTTATATCATAAGAACAAACATTGCCTATAAATTTACATTACGCACACTCAAAATAATCTATGTTTATCTTGTGTTCATAAAATGATATCATAAAATATAAACGCCAGTTTAAATGAATAAGTAAAAACAAGCCCACTTCACTTGTTTGTTACAGTTTGATATTTATTTAGCTTAATGTCACTGAAGTTTGAAAGATCTTAGCAGTTAATGCTTATATTACATTCATTTCTAATAAATAATTTGAATGGAAAGGAAAAGCGACTGGGAAGTGGATGATACTCAACTTGGTTTGTCAAGTTACGAAATGCCGTTGTTGATTAAGTACAATATATTTTCTACTCTAGGCACAAGGGCTGAAATTTTGGGTGAAGGGGGGCCAGTCGATCAGGTCGATTCCAGTACACAACTGGTACTTAATTTATCGACCCCGAAAGGATGAAAGGTAAAAACGACCTCAGTGAAAGTAAAAACTGTTTGCACAATCCTTTAGATTATAAATAACATATAATACTTAATATACACGCGCGCACACATACAAACTCATACACCGTAACACACACACACACATACATATAGACACCGAGAGAAAGGGAGAACGATTAGTAAAATAACCCGTATTGCCAGGACTGATGAGTAGCGATAAATGGCTCAGAATTATTCTGAGCGAAGATCTATTCAGTTTAACAGCTGAACACTATTAGATTTCTGTTAGAAAGTCGTAGTTCAAGAAAGAAATACGCATGTAACATTCTGGTATCTAATGTATTCCCGGACCGATACACACTCGACATTGATATGTTTTGTAACTTCATTATGTAAATTACCATATATTAAGAGCGAAAGATTAAGCTACTCTGAAAGCAGTGTTGTTTGATTTGAAGCTATTGTATTTTATTCTTGAATTTTTTTAATTCTTAAAATAATTTGAATAACTAGGGAGTGGATTGTGGGAAAGTGAACTCCACATGGAAATAAAACTATTTTGATAACATGCGGAAACCTGGATGTCCAAACCAACTCCCAGATGTTAGAGTTGCAATACATACATTGTTGAAGAAATTAATTTAAGGCTTGCTATGAGCTTTAGGCTATCCGATTTTAGACCTGTGCTCATTATTGCCTTGGCAAATTTGAATATTATTATGTTGGTGTCTCAAGATATATAACATTTTTTGCTTTTATCAGTAGAAGCACAAAAGAAAGAGGTTACTGGGTCCTCCAACTCCTGAACCTTCTACATAAAATTTGTCGTTGCTAAAGTAAAATAACTCTAAGACTCTTAGCTGCTTGAGTAACAGAAGTCTCTGGTTATGATGCAGCCCACTGGATATAAGTATTTAAAGCACTTGTCTCTATATGTACATTTAAAGGTAGTGCGAACACGTGTAGTAGGATGGGACCTAGTGGTACAGCAGTTGCTTGGATGATCCTTAAAATGTAGGTTGTTATTTTCTAACTGTACAGCACGTTGTTGGATATTGAGATATATTCATGGACAGGGAATAGAAAAGTGCGAGAAAGCATCGTTAATGCTGATGCATTGTTTCAGTTGTATTTGAGCCACTTCTTTGCAGCTATTACCCAGCGTCAAAGCAAATATTGCAGTGTTAGAAGCTTTGATCACTTTTTGCCGATGTATTTGATGGCTATCATTGAATTACAGAAGTCAAAATTGATGTTTACATTAAATTCCTTTGTTAGAAGTGAGCAGTAGGGAACTGTTCATCTGTTCTCAGTTTCGTGCTGTCCAAATAAGGTTTGGAAATACCTATCTCCTGACTTACTTCTACCGTAATAACATGTAGTCTGTTTCACCTGTTTGTGTCTCTTCTGAGGATTTGCTGTTTTTCACACAAAGTAGCTTCCTTTTGACGACACCACAGGTTGCCCCAATCAGACTTCTAATAACTGCCAATAATCAATTTTTCAAATATTTTCTTTTCACTTTTAGTTTTTGGGTTTTGTTTTTACTATCAAGGTATTAGTTAATTAATACAATATGCTATTCCGAATATACATGACAGTTATCCATCGAAGTTATGTTGTAAGTTCGGTTTAAGGATGAAATTATTATTATTATTTCAAGATGGCAACATTGTCAGTGATGACTTCGAAAATCTAACTGAAATTACGTCTCTATTCAGTTAATAGAAGGAAAACACACACAGATGGGGAAAATGCAAAAGATTTTACGTTTTGTATATTATCTTTACGTCTTTAATAAGTATCAACTTTATTAGGAATGAAACCACTAATACTATAAGCCATTATTTTCAGAAATGTAATCCCTAGCATTGGCATACGCATATTCTTCTAATCCTCAGATAACAATGCATTCAGGCGAACTGACATTGCTTAGCAGTGTTTGTTCCGATTCTTTACATTCTGAGTTCAAATGCCGCCGATGCTGCTGTGCCTTACATCTTTCGAGATCGATAAAATAAAGTACCAATCAAATATTTGGCTGGCTGGCTGGCTGGTATCAACTAATTCCCTTCCTTTATAATTGCTGGCCTTGTTATCTTAATCAGAAATAATTATTATATCATGGCACTTTGTAAAAAAATATGATACATAGCTTGTACTAATTCTCCTAAACGTAAATGTAGACTACGAATCATTTTCGTTTAAACTTCTCATTCATAACGCCAGAGACTTCTTAAACTTAATCTCTTTTCATTTTCCCAAAGATCATAGACATCATGTTAAGATAAATACTACTGAGGTTAGCTATTCTTGTCAAAATTTTCTACATCATTCATATCAATTGAAGAAGCTTTTCAAGCTGGATTAATATATACTTCAGTAATATAGTTTCCTCTGATCGTAACTTCACAAATTCAAGGAAATGCCTCCTCAAATTGTCCTTTGAAACTCTAACTTGCTGAGTTACATCTAAATCGAAAATAATACCACCTATGAATTGCTATTAAGTTCAATTTTATTAATATATTCTTACTTAAGAATCGTAAAAGAATGTTTTCTACAAGCCTCTACTTTCATATTTGGCTCCAAATGGAAACATGGTTTTGTCATGTAAGTTATATGGGAGATACTCGATTATGCTACTCCACTGGCACATAGAATAGTAGAAGTTCTTGTTGAATGAGAAATTATATTTCAATTTGGTAATGCTATGAATGCTTGAGATATCTGCAAACATGCTTCAAAATTCTTACCTTGCAGTTAAATCTTTCTTAGTTACTGACTGAAGCAAAACAAAATGGAATAAAAATATATTCTATACTTTGTATCTCGACATTCAAAGGTATTAAGAGATGCATATTTGCCCAGACTTATTTCACGTGTGTTAATCTTTTGAACAAATCTAATTCTCAACCTAAATCTAATTCTTTCACTTTCGCACTTAAAGCATTACACACGTACATTCATAGACGCAAAAAGATATGCATGTATATATATATATATATATATATATGTATATACGCACGCACACACACACACGCACGCACACACACACACACACACATACATATATATATATATATATATATATATATATATATATATATATATATATATATATATATATATATATATATATATATATATATATATACTTGACAGAACTGGAGTCAACAAGAAGGGGTACGGTTGAGCATTTATTTTTTTCATCATTACAAATGTTTCCACGCAACGTGGTTCTTCGGTATTTGATTGTGCAGGTACTTGATTATGCAACTGTTTCCCTGCATTGTGAGATCTAGTTGTGTTTCCTCAGGCTCTATGTAACTATTGTCTCCGTAAGATTAAAAGCCTCGACTTCAAGAGCATCTTCTCTGTCTGTCGTGGCCTGAATTTAGTAGTAGCCACTGAGGTTATCAGGTTGTGTTGTTGCCGAACGGCCATTAGCAAACTGCTTTGAGTATGTAGATGTAGTGGGATGGTGTTTCTGGTACTGTTTAAGTGGTTGCCGTTTTAAAGTGACTGGCATTTGATTTTTGTAATGTTGATTTGTTCTTCGTGGCTGGTTACACATGCGATTGTCCTTAACTGACCTTTAAAATTCGGCCTATACGTACGGACACATACACACGCTCAGACACATATACACATACACACATACACTGTCAAACGCACACCCACACTCATAGACGCGTATACACACATATATATATATATAAATATTCACATACATATGCACATGTACATACACAAATGCTCGTGTGTGTATACACATACTTACATATATATATATATATATATATATATATATATATATATATATATATATATATATATATATATATATATATATATATATATATATATATATATTTACATATACTTACATACACACACACTCACACACACATGCGTATATATATAGAGAGAAATACAACTCAACACGCCCATACATGGATAGGAGAAATATGAGAAGGAGAGAGTTCACTGAACTATTATTATTTCACTGTGCTGAATCTGGAAAATGCATATTTGGGATATCTCGGTATTTTCTCAGCATGCTTGTTTTCCAAGTTTTCGTTACTTAACAAGACAACACAGGGTATGGTAGCAATAACAAAAATAGACACAATAGGAATCACAAAAAAATGGATAGCGACCCCGACTGTTATAACAGAATTCAAACAAAAGCTCAAAAAAAATCATCAAAAAAGCAAAGCATCAAGAACACTTCAAACACTGCTAATCAACCGTAATATCACAAAATCAAAAATAAACCTCACTAGATAGCTACGAATATTATAATGATGCAAATAATTGCAGCTGTCACACGAAATATGCATATCCGCTCCGGAACCAATGCATGCAAAAGATACAACATAAACAAATGCACAATCACCAAAACACAACACAAATACGCATATAAAGGAGTCCCCTGAAAACCAATTTAAGGTCCGTTATCACAACCATATCTTCTCATTCCGCAAGAAAAGCCGGCCACACGCAACATCACTAGCAGACCTAATATGGAGAGTAAAGGAAGGAAAAATTAAATATGAAATAGAATGATCAATGATAAAAAATGGTGATGTGATTTGTGCTTCGAGAATGTCTTGTGCATCCTGTTAAGTAACGAAAGCTTGGAAAACAAGCATGCTGAAAAATACCGAGATGTTCCCACCGCACAAAGTATGAATTTTCCAGATTCGTCACAGTGAAATAACAATAATTATTCAGTGACAAATTTATGCGTGTGTCAGGTAGTATTTCTCTCTCACTCTCTCTATATATATATACGTATGTGCTTCTGTCCGCGTGTTTACAATGCATCAATGGATGCATCTACATAAGTAAATATATGTATATATGTGTGTGTGCATTCATAGTCGGGTTTATGTTTATGTATATGCGCGCGAGAGTATGTATGTACGTATATTCATAATGTTTATGCATGTGCGTACGCGTATATATCCGTATATGTGTGCATGAGTGTATATCCGTATGTATGTATCTATGTGTATATATATGTATGTATATATGTGTGTATATAGGTATAAATGTATATTTATATATGTATATGAGTGTATATATATATATGTGTGTGTGTGTGTGTGTGTGTGTGTGTGTGTGTGTGTGTGTGTGTGTGTGTTTGTGTGTGTGTGTGTGAGTGGTGTGCGTGTGTGTTTGTGTATGTATGTTTATATATGTCTTTATATGTGAATGTGTGTACATACCCGTATATGTGAGCGTGTGTATATACATATGTATATATATCTGTAGATTTATCTGTATATATATGTATATATGTATGTGTGTATGTTTATGTATATGAATGTATATATATGTATATATATATATATATATATATATATATATATATATATATATATATATATATATATATATATATATATAGGCGGGGGGAATTCACAAAAAAAAACAAAAGACGAAGGCAGGTGGTGTAGACAACAAACAGATGTATTAGTTTAACGCTCGGGAAGTGAAAATGTCTTTAACGTTTTGAGCCTACGCCCTTCTTCAGAAAGGAACACAAAAGAAACAAGAGAAAATAAAGAATGTGTAGTGGCTAGCGGTGATTGTATATATATATATATATATATATATATATATATATATATATATATATATATAAGTGTGTGTATGTGTGTGTGGGAGTGTGCGTGTGTGCACATGTCCGTATGTATGTGTGTATGTGTCCCAGCGTTACTACGTATATGGAAGTACATGTGAACCAACACGTAACTGTACGTGTAGGCTGAATATTAAAGGTCAACTAAGGACAATCATTTGTGTAACCAGCCACGAAGAACGAATCATGAAATCAAATGCCAATCCCTTTAAAACGGCAACCACTCTAACTGTGCCAGTATTACCATCCCACTACATCTGCTCATTCAAAGTAGTTTACTAACGGCCATTCGGCAACAACATACCCTGATAAGCTCAGTGACTACTACTAAATTCAGGCCACGGCAGACAGACAAGATGTTCTTGAAGTCGAGGATTTTAAACTTACGGAGACAATATTTACATAGAGCCTGAGGAAACACAACTAAATCCCATAATGCAGGGAAACGGTTGCATAATCAAGTACATGCACACCTGTAGAACTAGGTTGCGTGGAAACAATTGTGGTGTTTAAAATAATAAATGCCCAGCTGTTATTGCATTTAGATATCAAAGTATGATCCGATTCTAATGAACTCAGCAGGAGCGTTTGACACCACGTCTAAAAAGATTGTTTATTTATATTCGCAGTTAGACTGTCGTGTCTGCTATTTCATTATTAAATAATGTATTCTGCAATGTATATGTGTGTCTTTCATTCTTCTTTTGATTTGTTTTCTCTTTGGGGTGGAGAGTTACAAACAACAAAGAATAGACTCAATGTAAGTTATTTTGTGGAAGGCAAGATCTTTATGGGAATTCTTTCGAGGAGAACAGTGACATATTCACAGAATAACGGATATGTTGATGAATCTGTTCAAAAGGCCGGAATCCCTGGGATCTCTGGATGCCTTAAACATTGTTTTTCGATTTAGAAAGCGATCCAGGATGCCAAACAGAACAAGAGAAGTCTGAACGTGGTATGGCTTGACTTAGCTAATGCATATGGCTCAGTGCCACACGAATTACAGATAAGAGCCATGGACCACTTTCACATTCCAGACAAAGTGATCAAAATAATGAGGATGTACTATGACAGTTTCGAAATGAGGCTTACAGCAGGAGATTTTACAACAGATTGGCAACGATTGGAGTTTGGCATTGCTGCTGGGTGTACAATATCTGTCACGTTGTTTATCTTAGTCATGGAGATGATTTTGAAAGCTGTGGATTTTTCCGAACAAATCGCCCATGCACCATCGCCTAAGAAAGCCTTCATGGATAACGTGACACTTCTAGCTACAGATATGATTTGTTAATCATACAGAATGCCGTCTTAAGACTAGACGAACTTGAGAGGTGCTCAAGGATGCGGTTTAGAGCAAAAAAGCCATGTAGTCTGACATTTGTTAAGTAAGTGCAGAAATAATTTAAGTTTCGAATAGCTGAAGTAAGCATTCCAAAAGTCAAAGAAGAACCCGTCAAGAGCTTGGGACGTGTATACGCTGGAACATTGTCAGATAGAAGTCGCGGAATGGAAATTATGAAACAAGCCGAGGTTGGATTATCAGCGATTGATAGCTCGAAGTTACCAGGTAACTATAAAATTTGTTGCTTGCAGTTCGGCTTGTAGCCGCGACATTCGTGGCCACGTTTAATATACGAGGTAGCCTTGTCACGAGATCAGATCATTGAACAAAAATGCAATGTGTTAATTAGAAAGTGGCTAGGCCTACCTCAGATGTTGAACAGTTCAGCTCTTTATCGTAAAAGAGGTTCGTTGCAGTTACCACTCGCGTCAATAGTCAAAATATATAAACTGGGGAAGATACGGGCGGTGATGGTGCTGAGAGAATCGAAGGACATGGAAATCAGGCGTAACCCACCAGAAGTGAAAACAGCCACGAAGTGGAAAGCAGAAGCAGAGATTGATGACATTCTGTCTTCTCTTACACACAGATATACGGTGGGTGCAACGCAAAAGTATCTGAAAGGACTTGGTTTTGACGCAGATCAGTTCAGATAATTTGCGATTATGATGAGGATCGAATGCAGATCTGTAGTTAGCAACAGCGTCAAAACGAGGGAAGCAGAGAGAAGAGAGCTTCTTTTGATCCTATGTATTCAAAAAGGACGATGACGATATTGGAAGAACATATTGAAAGGAAAATAAGTTGGGATGTCCTTCAGGTTATCTTCAATGCTATAAAGAACCAAATTGATCTCAACAACAGTGAGAGAAACCATTGAAAGTACCAACTAGAGATTTAATTATCTTCGTGCGCTCAGGTCACCGGATCCGTTTCACGAAGAAGAACAAGAAACTTCCTGTGAGAGATGAAAAGTGGAACGGCTATTGGGAGATGACTGCAGACTTACCAGGGTGTCAGGGACTCTTTCCCATCCCAATAACGAAAATAACACGGACATTTTAATGTGGTGTGAAGACGCAGGCTGGAAAGCGGAGCATTTTCCAATCGAAGTCGGATGTAGAGAGTTTGTTGGACAGTGTAATATAACTGTTATTATCGTTAGGCCTAACTCATCGTAAGGTAAATAGCACCATGACCGATATCCAAACTACAGTAGAGAAGGTTAGCCACTGTATTTGGTTAAAAAGAGACGATGAGCGGTGGCTAGAAAATATCGAGCTATATTTAATAACCAGTTGATCTAGCAAGCGGGCCTCATTTAAGTGAAGGGGGCTGGTGCGCATTGATGCGCGAGAGGTTGGCCCCGAAACGGCGCGCATTATGTCATACACTTGCTGGATTCCGGTATGCGGTGCTCTCGACTGGTAGCTCTTGCATGTGCAAGTTGTTTGCAAGACATGTTTTCTCTTTGGGGTGGAGAGTTACAAACAATAAAGAATAGACTCAATGTAAGTTATTTTGGTTTCAGTCTTGTAATTTCAAACTTTAATTATTTATGTGGCTAGTGAGTATTGTTAAGCAAGGATTCCAAATCACGATCCGATTTTTAATCGTTTCCTCAATAAGAATACCGTTCATATTTATAAATTGATTCGTTTCATCTTTTCGCAACGCACCCCATAGTATTGTATTTTACCTCGAATTCTTTAAAAATATTTTTTAAATTCTCTGTTGCTAATTTTCATAAAGGTAACACACTTATGCCAATGCTTTGAGAATATGTGGATACAGGCTGTTGATAAATATGCCAGTTATCCAGTTATCAGAGGTACAATCTTTACAGATTTTATGTTCCTAATTCTCGTAATCTCATATTTTAACAGGTTTTATCTTTTCAATTTTACATTTGCTTTCTTGAGAAGATAGCAGATGTAAAATTGTCCTACTATCAAATGTACATGTTAGATAAATATGGGAATTCTATTTTTCTTACCTACTAGTTATGTCTTCCTAATGGCCTGTAATTTTCTCCCATGATATACGAATAATGTCAAAAATGTTATTTTATAAAGTAACAATTCATAGACTGGCCTTCAGTGTAGTTTCAATTTCCTTGGAATTAGCTCTTACATGCAATAATTTACTAGCATTGAAGACTTTTATCATTATTATTGTCTTGACTCAGGATTAGTCTCATTCCTGATAATATTTATGTGAGTAGTGTCATTGGATTATTTAAATCTTCTCCTTGTAACATTAAATAATCAAATGACACAATACGATGTTAAAATCTGTTGACGATTCTCCAATTATTTCTTAATTAATGCAACAAATCCTTTGGAAATTCTAACTTAGAATATTTATCCTTCCTAGCTACAGCATTGTGATTTTGAATGGAAAATCGAAATTTCATTTGATAAAGAAGAGATTTTCACCTCTAGTAATCCCATATATCAAAACTTTGCTGTTATGCCACGCAGAAATATATCTAATTGTGTGTTATTTTATAAGTATTTAATCTACAGCTTTCGTTTGAAAACAGAATTCTCATATGCTTCTTTTTAGAATATTCGAATATCATTTGCCATACTAAAGTCCCACATGTTATATTTCTAACTTTCTAGTACTTTACTAAGTTCATGTGCTTGATCTTGTGCTGCTACTAACAAACTTTCTGTCTCCTTCTTCTGCCTTCCTTTCTGCAACCATAACCATATCTCACTACTACTATTTGCAGCAACTATCTTTGGGAATCAACCATGTTCTTAATAAGTTTTCTCCACTATCATCTATATAGGTGTCTAACTCCGTGCAGTCTTCAACTTCCTTTCTAGGTGAGTATAACCTTACTACTCCTGCTCTTGGGTGGAATATTCCATTTATAATGAATTCCTTTCTAGATGTTTTGTCCAGCTTTCCTAATTCAGTTTTTGTCACATCTACATAAGCTGCCGAGTATCTAAGTAATTATATTGCCCAAGTATTTGTAGCCTTCACTACATTCGAAGCACTTAGCTTTGACTTCATTAGCTCCCTCAACCCTCTCATGTACTCTTTCTCAATTTTCGTTTTCATTTCTACAGTCAGTACTGTCAGATTCTAAAACTCCAAGATATTTATAACTCTTCTTTTTCAATGACTTTAATGTCTGGCAATCTGGTAAATGAAAGCCTTCACTATTGACTACCTGTCTTCTTTTCATTACTAATATTGCACACTTATCTTTGCTAAAGAGTCTAACAGTCTATATTAAGGAATTTATCTCTTTTTCATTCTTACTAAAAAGTTTCAGCTCGTCCATGTAGAGCAACTGATTCATTTTTCTTTTACTATTTCAGAACTGATACCCTGCCTTTGCTCTCCTTAATACTAAACTGAGGGGGATCAAACATAAGACAACTATTAAAGGGGATAACGAGTCTCCTATGAAAATTCCTCTCTTGATATCAACTTTTCTTAAGACTGTGTCACGTGAGTAGAGATCTACTTTCCATTGCTTCATTCTAGGGCTAATTAATTCTCTTATGCTGTCTGCTACACTGAATATACACAAACATTCACTTATCTATGAGTGTGGAATCATATCATGGGCCTTGTGTGTGGGATCATGGTATAGGTCTTGAGTGTGGGATCATGTCATAGGCCTACAATTTTAGTAAGACTCCTTAATGCAGGCCCTGAGTGATAGTGAACACTGCCCAGGATGTTCAATGGGATTGTATGCATATGTCTCTACCCCACAAGACCACCGAGACATCATCATCATCATCATCATTATTACCATTATTATTATTATTATTATTATTATTATTATTATTATTATTATTATTATTATTATTATTATTATTACTATTATTATCATCATCATCATCATTATCATCATCATCATCATCATCGTTATTATTATCACTAAAATTTCTTTACAGATGTATTTTTATCAGTGGGAACACTTACATCTATTAGTCTACAAGTATTTTCTTCCCTGTCTTTAATAATTATGTCTGGTTGATTAGCCTGGCTCAGTATGATGTTCATACCAGTAATTGTGAATGCTGCTTTCGTAGTGCTCACATATTTTCCAATACAAATACTGTCCTACCTTATCGTGACGATTTTTCCATTCGTTTGGTGTCAGCCCAGGACATCCCGAGACGAGATTGTTTATTGTTTCGTCAAACCTGTGGCAGAATCTGCATTTAGGATCAGAACCGTTTTGAAGAACGTTAGCGTGATAGTTTTTGGTAAGCAAGCTTTGATGTTGTGCCGCCATTATGAAACCTTCAGTCTCTGCTTCCCTTTACCTCTGCTTGTCAATTTCAACGTTTCCCAGTCGTCTCTAATTTATGTTAGCTCTCTCTCTCTCTCTCTCTCTCTGATTCTCTCTTTAATCTCTCTCCCCTTCTCTGAATATGATGTGAAGGGTAACAGAAAGCAACCACACCATCCAGTCTACATTTATATCGGCTATTATTATATAGAGATGGTAGTTTTTCTAGACGTAACGGTTTCGTATATCATTCACATATTCAGTTAATAGCTTTCTGGATTGTACTTTGTATAAGATGCAACTGAATTTTTGCAAATAACATAGTCATACTCCATTTACCTCTGTGAATAAATAATTATATCTATATTATCATCGAACAATGAACTTTCGATTATTTTCTAAATTGCTTAGTACTAGCTATTGCAATCAAGGTTTTGTTAAACATTTTAAAATATTGATTTTAAATTTCAAACAAACTTAAATAAACTGTGGATATGACTAGTGTTCAAATTGACCGCTTTTAATTTGTAACGATGCAGCCGACAACGAGCCTAAGCGAAATATGAGTTCACATGGACTGTTCATCACCAACAAATATTGATATTTCACAAGACTGAGTAAATTCCCGCAAAATTATCCAGAAGTTTATCATTTATGAATATATGAGCATGTCTAGACATGCAACAATATGCACGAAAATACAT